>NC_091999.1:12599575-12887517 GCF_044704955.1 Pristiophorus japonicus | reverse complement strand
TCCCAATCCTCTCACTTCCCCCCCAATCATCTCTCTCCCCCCGCAATCCTGTCTCTGCCCTGCCAATCCTCTCTCCCCCCCGGAATCCTCTCCCCCATTCTCCCCCGCCCCTCCAATCCTCTCTCCCCCACAATCCTCTCTCTCTTCCCGCAATCCACTCTCCCCCGCAACCGCCTCAATCATCTCTCCCCAATCCTCTCTCTCCAGCCCCTAATCCTCTCTCTCCTCCCGCAATCCTCTCTCTCCCCTGCCAATCCTTTCTCTCCCCTTCCTCGCCCGGATCCTCTCCCTGCCCCCGAATCTTTTCCGCCCATTCTCCCCCGCCCCTCCAATCCTCTTTGTCCCCCGCCCCTCCAATCCTCTCTCCCCACAATCCTCTCTTCCCCCCCCAACCCCCTCAATCTTCTCTCCCCCAAATCCTCTCTCTCTCCCCCAATCCTCTCTCTCTACCCCCCAATCCTCTCTCTCTCCCCCCCAATCCTCTCTTCCCCCCCATCCTCTCTCTCCGCTCCCAATCCTCTCTCTCCTCCCGCAATCCTCTCTCCCACCGCAACCCCCTCAATCCTTTCTCCCACAATCCTTTCTCTCCCCCGCCAATCCACTCTCTCCTCTGCCAATCCTCTCCCTGCCTCCCCCCTTGAATCCTCTCCCCCCGCCGAATCTTCTCCCCCCATTCTGCCCCGTCCCTCCAATCCTCTCTCCCCCCAGCCCCCAATCCTCTCTCCCACCCAACCCCCTCAATCCTCTCTCCCCCCCAATCCTCTCTCTCTCCATCCCAATCCTCTCTCTCCCATCCCAATCCTCTCTCTCCCCTCCCAATCCTCTCTCTCCCCTCCCAATCCTCTCTCTCCCCTCCCAATCCTCTCTCTCGCCCCAATCCTCTGTCTCCTCCCGCAATCCTCTCTCTCCCCTGCCAATCCTTTCTCTCCCCCCCCCCCCCGCCCGGATCCTCTCCCTGCCCCCGAATCTTCTCCGCCCATTCTACCCCGCCCCTCCAATCCTCTTGCTCCCTCGCCCCTCCAATCCTCTTTCTCCCCGCCACGCGAAACCTCTCTCCCCACTGCCCCACCAATCCACTCTCCCCACAGCCACGCCAATCCTCTCTCCCCCCGCCCCCAATCCTCTCTCCCCCCTGCACCCCCAATTCTCTCTCCCCCTGCCCCCCAATGCTCTCTTCCCCCCCGCCCCCCAATCCTCTCTCCCCCTGCACCCCAATCCTCTCTCCACAGCGCCCCCAATCCTCTCTCCCCCCAGCCCTCTCAATCCTCTCTCCCCCAATCCTCCCACTCCCCCCCCAATCCTCTCACTTCTCCCAATCCTCTCTCTCCCCTGCCAATCCTTTCTCTCCCCTGCCAATCCTCTCTCTCCCCGCCCCGAATCCTCTCCCCCATTCTCCCCCGCCTCCTCAATTCTCTTTCTCCCCCGCCAGCCCAATCCTCTCTCTCCCCCGCATCCCAATCCTCTCTTCCCACCTGCCCCCCAACCTCTCTCCCCCTGCCCCCCAATCCTCTCTCCCCACCCCCCAATCCTCTATCCCCCCCAGATCCCCCAATCCTCAATCCCCCGCCCCTCCAATCCTCTCTCCCGCCTCCCCCCCAATCCTCTCTCACGCCCACCTCCCCAATCCTCTCTCCTCCTGCACCCCCAATCCTCTCTCCCCGCCCCCCCAATCCTCTCTCCCCGCCCCCCAATCCTCTCTCCCCACCCCCCCAATCCTCTCTCCCTCTGCCCCCCAATCTTCTTTCCCCCTGCCCCCCCAATCTTCTCTCACACCCGCCCCCCCAATCCTCTCCCCCCACCCCCCCAATCCTCTCTCCCCCCAATCCTCTCTCTCCTCCCGCAATCCTCTCTCCCCCCGCAACCCCCTCAATCCTCTCTCCCCCAATCCTCTCTCTCCACCCCCAATCCTCTCTCGCCCCTGCCAATCCTCTCTCACCCCCGCCGCGAATCCTCTCGCGCCGCCAAATGTTCTCCCCCCCCATTCTCCCCCGCCCCTCCAATCCTCTCTCCCCCAGCCCTCACAATTCACTCTCTCCCTGCTCCCAATACTCTCCCCCCTGCCCCCCAATCCTCTCTCCCCCCTGCCCTCCAATCCTCCCTCCCACCTGCCCCCTCAATCCTTTCTCCCCCTCACACCCCCCAATCCTCTCTCCCCCCCAGCCCCCCAATCCTCTCTCCCCCCCAACCCCCTCAATCCTCACGCCCCCAATCCTCTCTCTCCCCCCCAATCCTCTCTCCACTGCCCCCCCAATCCTCTCTTCCCCCCCCAGCCCTCTCAATCCTCTCCCCGCCAATCCTCTCTCTCCCCCCCACAATCCTCTCTCACCCCCAATCCTCTCTCCCCCCCAATCCTCTCTCTCCCCCCAATCCTCTCTCCACCCGCAACCCCCTCAATCCTCTCTCCCCCAATCCTCTCTCTCCACCCCCAATCCTCTCTCTCCCCCGCAATCCTCTCTCTCCTCCCGCAATCCTCTCTCTCCCCTGCCAATCCTCTCTCTCCCCCCCGAAATGTTCTCCCCCATTCTCCCCCGCCCCTCCAATCCTCTCTCCCCCAGCCCCCACAATCCTCTATCCCCCTGCCCCCCAATAGTCTCTCCCCCCCTGCCCCTCCAATTCACTCTCCCCCCAGCACCCCAATCCTCTCTCCCCCTGCCCCCCAATTCTCTTTCCCTGCCCCCGAATACTCTCTCCCCCCCGCCCCTCAATCCTCCCTTCCCCCCTGCCCCCAATCCTCTCTCCCCCTGCCCCCAATCCTCTCTCCCCTGCCCCCCCAATCCTCTCTCCCCCCAATCCTCTCTCTCCCCCAACCCCCTCAATCCGCTCTCCCCCAATCCTCTCTCTCCTCCGCAATCCTCACTCTCCCCTCCCAATCCTCTCTCTCCTACCGCAATCCTCTCTCTCCCCTGCCAATCCACTCTCTGCGAATCCTCTCCCCCCCCGCCGGAATCTTCTCTCCATTCTCCCCCGCCCCTCCAATCCTCTTTATCCCCCACCCCTCCAATCCACTCCCACCCAGCCCCCCCAATCATCTCTCCCTCTGCCCCCCAATGCTCTCTCCCCCCCACCCCAATCCTCTCTCCCCCTGCCCCGCCCCAATTCTCTCTCCCCCCTGCCCCCAAATGCTCTCTCCCCCCCTGCCCCCCAATCCTCTCTCTCCCGTCCCCCCAATCCTCTCTCACCCTCAGCCCTCTCAATCCCCTCCCCCACCAGCCCTCTCAATCCTCTCTTCCCGCAATCCTCTCACTCCCCCCCTCCCCCAATCCTCTCACTCCCCCCCAATCATCTCTCTCCCCCCGCAATCCTGTCTCTGCCCTGCCAATCCTCTCTCTCCCTCCCCCGAATCCTCTCCCCCATTCTCCCCCGCCCCTCCAATCCTCTTTCTCCTCCGCCCCTCCAATCCTATTTCTCCCCGCCCCTCCAATCCTCTCTCCCCCCCTGCCCCCCCCAAACCTCTCGCCCCCTGCCCCCAATCCTCTCTCCCCTGCCCCCCGAATCCTCTCTCCCCCCCAATCCTCTCTCACTCCCCCAATCCTCTCTCCCCCCCAATCCTCTCTCTCTTCCCGCAATCCTCTCTCCCCCGCAACCCCCTCAATCCTCTGTCCCCCCAATCCTCTCTCTCCAGCCCCCAATCCTCTCTCTCCTCCCGCAATCCTCTCTCTCCCCTGCCAATCCTTTCTCTCCCCCCGCCTCTCGCCCGGATCCTCTCCCTGCCCCCGAATCTTCTCCACCCATTCTCCCCCGCCCCTCCAATCCTCTTTCTCCCCCGCCCCTCCTCTCTTCCCACAATCCTCTCTTCCCCCCCCAACCCCCTCAATCTTCTCTCCCCCAAATCCTCTCTCTCTCCCCCAATCCTCTCTCTCTCCCCCCCCCCCAATCCTCTCTCTCTCGCCCAATCCTCTCTCTCTCCCCCCCAATCCTCTCTATCCCCCCAAATCCTCTCTTCCCCCCCATCCTCTCTCCCCTCCCAATCCTCTCTCTCCTCCCGCAATCCTCTCGCCCCCCGCAACCCCCTAAATCCTCCCTCCCCCAATCCTTTCTCTCCCCCGCCAATCCTCTCTCTCCTCTGCCAATCCTCTCCCCACCTCCCCCCTTGAATCCTCTACCCCGACGAATCTTCTCCCCCCATTCTCCCCCACCCATCTAATCCTCTCTCCCCCAGCCCCCACTATTCACTCTCCCCCTGCTCCCAATACTCTCCCTCCCGCCCCCCAATCCTCTCTCCCCCCTGCCCCTCAAATCCACTCTCCCTCCAGCCCCCCAATCCTCTCTCCCCCCCCGAACCCCCTCAATCCTCTCTCCTCCCAATCCTCTCTCTCTCCTCCCAATCCTCTCTCTCCCCTCCCAATCCTCTATCTCCCCTCCCAATCCTCTCTCTCCTCCCGCCAATCCTTTCTCTCCCCCGCCACCCCCGCCCGGATCCTCTCACTGCCCCCGAATCTTCTCCGCCCATTCTCCCCCGCCCCTCCAATCCTCTCTCCCCCCTGCCCCACCAATCCACTCTCCCCCCAGCCCCCCCAATATTCTCTCCCACTGCCCCCAATCCTCTCTTCCCCCTGCCCCCCAATTCTCTCTCCGCTCTGCCCCACAATGCTCTCTCCCCCCCTGCCCCCCAATCCTCTCTCCCCCTGCCCCCCAATCCTCTCTCCCCCCCAGCCCTCTCAATCGTCTCTCCCCCCCAATCCTCTCACTCCCCCAAAACCTCTCTCTCCCTCGCAATCCTCTCTCTCCCCTGCCAATCCTTTCTCTCCCCTGCCAATCCTCTCTCTCCCCACCCCGAAGCCTCTCCCCCATTCTCCCCCGCCTCCTCAATTCTCTTTCTCCCCTGCCAGCCCAATCCTCTCTCTCCCCCGCACCCCAATCCTCTCTTCCCACCTGCCCCCCAACCTCTCTCCCCCTGCCCCCCCAATCCTCTCTCCCCCTGCCCCCCCATTCCCCTCTTCCCCTGCCCCCTCAATCCTCTCTCCCCACCCCCCAATCCTCTATCCCCCCCAGATCCCCCCATCCTCAATCCCCCGCCCCCCCAATCCTCTCTCGCCCTGCCCCCCCAATCCTCTCTCCCCCCACCCCCCCAATCCTCTCTCCCCCGCACCCCAGTGCTCTCTCTCCCCGCCCCCAATCCTCTCTTCCCCCCTGCCCCCAATTCTCTCTACCCCTGCTCCAATCCTTTCGCCTCCCTGCCCCCAATCCTCTCTCCCCCCCTGCCCCCCCAATCCTCTCTCCCCCCCATCCCCCTCAATCCTCTCTCCCCCCAATCCTCTCTCTCTCCCCCCCAATCCTCTCTCTCTCCCCCCCAATCATCTCTCTCCCCCCCAATCATCTCTCTCCCCCCCCCAATTCTCTCTCTCCCCTCCCAATCCTCTCTCTCCTCCCGCAATCCTCTCTCTCCCCTGCCAATCCTCTCTCTCCCCCCCCGAATCTTCTCCCCCCATTCTCACCCGCCCCTCCAATCCTCTTTATCCCCCGCCCCTCCACTCCTCTCTCTCCCCAGCCCCCCAAATCCTCTCTCCCCCTGCCCCCGAATCCTCTCTCCCCCTGCCCCCCAATACTCTCTCCCCCTGCCCCCCAATCCTCACTTCCCCTCCCGCCGCCCAATTCTCTCCCTCCCCGCCCCTCCAATCCACTCTCCCCCCAGCCCCCCAATCCACTCTCCCCCCCCAAACTCCTCAGTCCTCTCTCCCCTCCCAATCCTCTCTCTCCTCCTGCAATCCTCTCTCCCCCCGCAACCCCCTCAATCCTCTCTCCCCAATCCTCTCTCTCCACCCCCAATCCTCTCTCTCTTCCCCCCAATCCTCTCTCTCCTCCCACAATCCTCTCTCTCCCCTGCCAATCCTCTCTCTCCCCCTCCCCGAATCCTCTCCCCCGCAAATCTTCTCCCCCCATTCTCCCCCAACCCTCCAATCCTCTTTCTCCCCTGCCCCTCCAATCCTCTCTCTCCCCCGCCACCTCAATCCTCTCTCCCTCGCCCCCCAATCCTCTCTCCCCCCAGCCCCCTCAATACTCTCTCCCCCCCAGCCCCACCAATCCTCTCTCCCCCCCCAGCTCCCTCAATACTCTTCCGACCCCAGCACCCCCAATCATCTCTCCCCCCCAGCCCACCAATCCTCTCTTCCCCTCCCAAAGCCACCCCAATCCTCTCCTGCCCCCCCAACCCTCTCTTCCCCCCAGCTCCCCCATTCCTCTCTCTCCCCCCCAGCCCCCTTAATCCTCTCTTCGCCCCCCTGCCCCCAATCCTCTCTCCCCCTGCCCCCAATTCTCTCTCCCCCTGCCCCCCAATACTCTCTTCCCCCGCCCCAATCCTCTCTCTCCCTGCCCCCAATCGTCTCTCCCCCGCCCCCAATCGCCTCTCCCCCCCCGCCCCTCCAATCCACTTCCCCCCCAGCCCCCCAATCCTCTCTCTTCCTGCCCCCCCAATTCTCTCTACCCCTGCCCCCCAATCCTTTCTTCCCACCTGCCCCCAATCCTCTCTCCCCTGCCCCAATCCTTTTCCCCCCTGCCCCCCAATCCTCTCTCCCCTGCCCCCCCAATCATCTCTGACCTGCCCGCCCAACCTCTCTTCCCCCCAGCCTCCTTAATCCTCTCTTCGCCCCCCCTGCCCCAATCCACCCACCCCCCTGCCCCCCCAATCCTCTCTCCCCCCAATCCTTTCTCCCCCCCAACTCCCTCAATCCTCTCTCCCCCAATCCTCTCTCTCTCCCCCCCAATCCTCTCTCTCCCCCCCAATCCCCTCTATCCCCCCCAATCCTCTCTCTCCTCCCGCAATCCTCTCTCCCCTGCCAATCCTCTCTCTCCCCCCCGAATCTTCTCCCACCCGAATCTTCTCCCCCTGCCCCCCAATCCTCTCTCCCCCAGCCCCTCCAATCCACTCTTCCCCCCAGCCCCCCAATCTACTCTCCCCCCCAAACCCCTCAACCCTCTCTCCCCCCCTATCCTCTCTCCCCTCAATCCTCTCTCTCTCTCCCAATCCTCTCTCTCACCACCCCGCCAATCCTCTCTCTCTCCCCCAATCCTCTCTCTCCCCCCAATCCTCTCTCACCCCCCCAATCCTCTCTCTTCCCCCCCCCATCCTCTCTCTCCCCCCAATCCTCTCACTCCCCTCCCAATCCTCTCTCTCCTGCCGCAATCCTCTCTTCCCCCGCAACCCCCTCAATCCTCTCTCCCCCAACCCTCTCTCTCCACCCCATCCTCTCTCTCCGCCCCCCCCAATCCTCTCTCTCCCCTGCCAATCCTCTCTCTCCCGCTCCCCGAATCCTCTCCCCCCCAAATCTTCTCCCCCCATTCTCCCCCGCCCCTCCAATGCTCTCTCCCCCAGCCCCCACAATCCTCTCTCCCCCTGCCCTCCAATCGTCTCTCCCCCCCCGCCCCTCCAATCCACTCCCCCCAGCCCCTCCAATCCTCTCTCCCCCTGCCCCCCCATTCTCTCTCCCCCTGCCCCCCAATACTCTCTCCCCCCCACCCCCTCAATCCTCTCTCCCCCCAATCCTCTCTCTCTCCCCCCAATCCTCTCTCTCCCCTCAATCCTCTCTCTCCCCTCCCAATCCTCTCTCTCCTCCCGAAATCCTCTCTCTCCCCTGCCAATCCTCTCTCTCCCACCCCGAATCTTCTCCCCCCATTCTCCCCCGCCCCTCCAATCCTCTATCCCCCGCCCCTCTAATCCTCTCTCTCCCTAGCCCCCCCCAATCCTCTCTCCCCCCTGCCCCCAATCCTCTCTTCCCGCAGCCCCCCAAACCTCTCTCCCCCTGCCCCCCAATCCTCTCTCCCCCGCCCCCCAAACCTCTCTCCCCCTCCTGCCCCCAATCCTCTCTCCCCCCGCCCCTCCAATCCACTCTCCCCCTAGCCCCCCAATCCACTCTCCCCCCCAAACCCCTCAATCCTCTCTCCCCCCAATCCTCTCTCCCCCCAATCCTCTCTCTCTCTCCCAATCCTCTCTCTCACCCCCCCGCCAATCCTCTCTCTCCCCTCCCAATCCTCTCTCCCCCCCAATCCTCTCTCTCCTCCCGCAATCCTCTCTCCCCCCGCAACCCCCTCAATCCTCTCTCCCCCAATCCTCTCTCTCCACCCCAATCCTCTCTCTCCGCCCCCGCAATCCTCTCTCTCTTTCCGCAATCCTCTCTCTCCCCCTCCCCGAATCCTCTCGCCCCCAAATCTTCTCCCCTCCATTCTCCCCGGCCCCTCCAATGCTCTCTCCCCCAGCCCACACAATCCTCTCTCCCCCTGCCCCCCAATCGTCTCTCCCCCCTGCCCCTCTAATCCACTCTCCCCCCAGCCCCCCAATCCACTCCCCCCTGCCCCCCAATACTCTCTCCCCCCAGCCCCCTCAATCCTCTCTCCCCCTCCCGCCCCCCAATCCTCTCTCCCCCCTGCCCCTCCAATCCACTCTCCCCCCCAATCCTCTCTCTCCCAATCCTCTCTCTCCCCCCAATCCTCTCTCTCCCCCCCTTTTTCCTCTCTCTCCCTCCCCAATCCTCTCTCTCCCCACCCAATCCTCTCTCTCCCCCTGCCCCTCCAATCCACTCTCCCCCCAATCCTCTCTCTCCCAATCCTCTCTCTCCCCCCCAATCCTCTCTCTCTCCCCCCCCCAATCCTCTCTCTCCCCAATCCTCTCTCTCCCCCCCAATCCTCTCTCACCCCCAATCCTCTCTCTCCCCCCCAATCCTCTCTCTCCCACCCAATCCTCTCTCTCCCCCCCCCAATCTTCTCTCCACCCGCAACCCCCTCAATCCTCTCTCCCCCAATCCTCTCTCTCCACCCCCAATCCTCTCTCTCCCCTGCCAATCCTCTCTCTCCCCCCCGAATCCTCTCCCCCCCAAATGTTCTCCCCCGCCCCTCCAATCCTCTCTCCCCCAGCCCCCACAATCCTCTCTCCCCCTGCCCCCCAATCCTCTCTCTCCCCCTGCCCCTCCAATCCACTCTCCCCCCAATCCTCTCTCTCCCAATCCTCTCTCTCCCCCCCAATCCTCTCTCTCTCCCCCCCAATCCTCTCTCTCCCCCCCCAATCCTCTCTCTCCCCCCCCCAATCCTCTCTCACCCCCAATCCTCTCTCTCCCCCCCAATCCTCTCTCTCCCACCCAATCCTCTCTCTCCCCCCCCATTCTTCTCTCCACCCGCAACCCCCTCAATCCTCTCTCACCCCCAATCCTCTCTCTCCCCCCCAATCCTCTCTCTCCCCCCCAATCCTCTCTCTCTCCCCCCCAATCCTCTCTCTCTCCCCTCCCAATCCTCTCTCTCCCCTCCCAATCCTCTCTCTCCTCCCGCAATCCTCTTTCCCCCCGCAACACCCTCAATCCTCTCTCCCCCAATCCTCTCTCTCCACCCCCAATGCTCTCTCTCTTCCCCCCAAGCCTCTCTCTCCTCCCGCAATCCTCTCTCTCCCCTGCCAATCCTCTCTCTCCCCCTCCCCGAATCCTCTCCCCCGCAAATCTTCTCCCCCCATTCTCCCCCAACCCTCCAATCCTCTTTCTCCCCTGCCCCTCCAATCCTCTCTCTCCCCCGCCACCTCAATCCTCTCTCCCTCGCCCCCCAATCCTCTCTCCCCCCAGCCCCCTCAATACTCTCTCCCCCCCAGCCCCACCAATCCTCTCTCCCCCCCAGCTCCCTCAATACTCTTCCGACCCCAGCACCCCCAATCATCTCTCCCCCCCAGCCCCCCAATCCTCTCTTCCCCTCCCAAAGCCACCCCAATCCTCTCCTGCCCCCCCAACCCTCTCTTCCCCCCAGCTCCCCCATTCCTCTCTCCCCCCAGCACCCCCATTCCTCTCTCTCCCCCCCAGCCCCCTTAATCCTCTCTTCGCCCCCCTGCCCCAATCCTCTCTCCCCCTGCCCCCAATTCTCTCTCCCCCTGCCCCACAATACTCTCTTCCCCCGCCCCAATCCTCTCTCCCCCTGCCCCCAATCGTCTCTCCCCCGCCCCCAATCGCCTCTTCCCCCCCCGCCCCTCCAATCCACTTCCCCCCCAGCCCCACAATCCTCTCTCTTCCTGCCCCCCCAATTCTCTCTACCCCTGCCCCCCAATCCTTTCTTCCCACCTGCCCCCAATCCTCTCTCCCCTGCCCCAATCCTTTCTCCCCCCTGCCCCCCAATCCTCTCTCCCCTGCCCTCCCAATCATCTCTGACCTGCCCCCCCAACCTCTCTTCCCCCCCAGCCTCCTTAATCCTCTCTTCGCCCCCCTGCCCCAATCCACCCACCCCCCTGCCCCCCTAATCCTCTCTCCCCCCAATCCTTTCTCCCCCCCAACTCCCTCAATCCTCTCTCCCCCAATCCTCTCTCTCTCCCCCCCAATCCTCTCTCTCCCCCCCAATCCCCTCTATCCCCCCCAATCCTCTCTCTCCTCCCGCAATCCTCTCTCCCCTGCCAATCCTCTCTCTCCCCCCCGAATCTTCTCCCACCCGAATCTTCTCCCCCTGCCTCCCAATCCTCTCTCCCCCAGCCCCTCCAATCCACTCTCCCCCCAGCCCCCCAATCTACTCTCCCCCCCCAAACCCCTCAACCCTCTCTCCCACCCTATCCTCTCTCCGCTCAATCCTCTCTCTCCCAATCCTCTCTCTCACCCCCCCGCCAATCCTCTCTCTCTTCCCCCAATCCTCTCTCTCCCCCCAATCCTCTCTCACCCCCCCAATCCTCTCTCTTCCCCCCCCCAAACCTCTCTCTCCCCCCAATCCTCTCACTCCCCTCCCAATCCTCTCTCTCCTGCCGCAATCCTCTCTTCCCCCACAACCCCCTCAATCCTCTCTCCCCCAACCCTCTCTCTCCACCCCATCCTCTCTCTCCGCTCCCCGAATCCTCTCCCCCCCAAATCTTCTCCCCCCATTCTCCCCCGCCCCTCCAATGCTCTCTCCCCCAGCCCCCACAATCCTCTCTCCCCCTGCCCCCCAATCATCTCTCCCCCCCGCCCCTCCAATCCACTCCCCCCAGCCCCCCCAATCCTCTCTCCCCCTGCCCCCCCATTCTCTCTCCCCCCTGCCCCCCAATACTCTCTCCCCCCCACCCCCTCAATCCTCTCTCCCCCCAATCCTCTCTCTCTCCCCCCAATCCTCTCTCTCCCCCCAATCCTCTCTCTCCCCTCAATCCTCTCTCTCCCCTCCCAATCCTCTCTCTCCCCTGCCAATCCTCTCTCTCCCCTGCCAATCCTCTCTCTCCCACCCCGAATCTTCTCCCCCCATTCTTACCCGCCCCTCCAATCCTCTATCCCCCGCCCCTCCAATCCTCTCTCTCCCTAGCCCCCCCCAATCCTCTCTCCCCCCTGCCCCCAATCCTCTCTTCCCGCTGCCCCCCAAACCTCTCTCCCCCTGCCCCCCAATCCTCTCTCCCCCTGCCCCCCAAACCTCTCTCCCCCTCCTGCCCCCAATCCTCTCTCCCCCCGCCCCTCCAATCCACTCTCCCCCCAGCCCCCCAATCCACTCTCCCCCCCAAACTCCTCAATCCTCTCTCCCCCCAATCCTCTCTCCCCCCCAATCCTCTCTCCCCCCAATCCTCTCTCTCTCTCCCAATCCTCTCTCTCACCCCCCCGCCAATCCTCTCTCTCCCCTCCCAACCCTCTCTCCCCCAATCCTCTCTCTCCACCCCAATCCTCTCTCTCCGCCCCCGCAATCCTCTCTCTCTTTCCGCAATCCTCTCTCTCCCCCTCCCCGAATCCTCTCGCCCCCAAATCTTCTCCCCCCCATTCTCCCCCGCCCCTCCAATGCTCTCTCCCCCAGCCCCCACAATCCTCTCTCCCCCTGCCCCCCAATCGTCTCTCCCCCCTGCCCCTCTAATCCACTCTCCCCCCAGCCCCCCAATCCACTCCCCCCTGCCCCCCAATACTCTCTCCCCCCAGCCCCCTCAATCCTCTCTCCCCCTCCCGCCCCCCAATCGTCTCTCACCCCTGCCCCTCCAATTCACTCTCCCCACAGCCCCCCAATCCTCTCTCCCCCTGCCCCCCCAGTTCTCTTTCCCTGCCCCCCAATACTCTCTCCCCCGCCTCCCAATCCTCTCTTCCCCCCTGCCCCCAATCCTCTCTTCCCCTGCCCCCAATCCTCTCTCCCGTGCCCCCCCAATCTTCTCTCCCCCAATCCTCTCTCTCCCCCCCAATCCTCACTCTCCCCTCCCAATCCTCTCTCTCCTCCCGCAATCCGCTCTCTCCCCTGCCAATCCACTCTCTGCGAATCCTCTCCCCCGCCCCCCGGAATCTTCTCCCCCATTCTCCCCCTTCCCTCCAATCCTCTCTCTCCCCCGCCGCACCAATCCTCTCTCCCCCCCGCTCCCCCAATCCACTCCCCCCAATCATCTCTCCCTCTGCCCCCCAATGCTCTCTCCCCCCCACCTCCAATCCTCTCTCCCCCTGCCCCCCAATTCTCTCTCCCCCCTGCCCCCCAATGCTCTCTCCCCCCCCGCCCCCCAATCCTCTCTCTCCCCTGTCCCTCCAATCCTCTCTCCCCCCAGCCCTCTCAATCCTCTCCCCCCCAGCCCTCTCAATCCTCTCTCCCCGCAATCCTCTCACTCCCCCCTCCCCTCAATCCTCTCACTCCCCCCGCAATCCTGTCTCTGCCCTGCCAATCCTCTCTCTACCCGCCGAATCCTCTCCCCCATTCTCCCCCGCCCCTCCAATCCTCTCTCCCCTGCCCCCCCAATCCTCTCTCTCCCCGCCGAATCCTCTCCCCCATTCTCCTCCGCCCCTCCAATCCTCTCTCCCCTGCCCCCCCAATCCTCTCTCTCCCAATCCTCTCTCTCTCCCCCCAATCCTCTCTCTCCCCTCCCAATCCTCTCTCCCCCCAATCCTCTCTCTCCAGCCCCCAATCCTCTCTCTCCTCCCACAATCCTCTCTCTCCCCTGCCAATCCTTTCTCTCCCCCTCCTCGCCCGGATCCTCTCCCTGCCCCCGAATCTTCTCCGCCCATTCTCCCCCGCCCCTCCAATCCTCTTTCTCCCCCGCCCCTCCAATCCTCTCTCCCCCCTGCCCCCAATCCTAACTCCCCTGCCCCCCCAATCGTCTCTCCCCACAATCCTCTCTTCCCCCCCAACCCCCTCAATCTTCTCTCCCCCAAATCCTCTCTCTCTCCCCCAATCCTCTCTCTCTCCCCCCCAATCCTCTCTCTCTCTCTCCCCCCCAATCCTCTTTTCCCCCCATCCTCTCTCTCCCCTCCCAATCCTCTCTCTCCTCCCGCAATCCTCTCTCCCCCCGCAACCCCCTCAATCCTCTCTCCGCCAATCCTTTCTCTCCCCCGCCAATCCTCTCCCCGCCTCCCCCCTTGAATCCTCTCCCCCCGCCGAATCTTCTCCCCCCATTCTCCCCGTCCCTCCAATCCTCTCTCCCCCCAGCCCCCCAATCCTCTCTCCCCCCCAACCCCCTCAATCTGCTCTCCCCCCCAATCCTCTCTCTCTCTCCCCCCCCCAATCCTCTCGCTCTCCCCCCCCGCCAATCCTCACTCTCTCCATCCCAATCCTCTCTCTCCCCACAATCCTCTCTCCCCTCCCAATCCTCTCTCTTCCCCCCCTCCCCCGCAATCCTCTCTCTCCCCTCCCAATCCTCTCTCTCGCCCCAATCCTCTCTCTCCTCCCGCAATCCTCTCTCTCCCCTGCCAATCCTTTCTCTCCCCCCCCCCCCCCCGCCCGGGTCCTCTCCCTGCCCCTGAATCTTCTCCACCCATTCTCCCCCACCCCTCCAATCCTCTAGCTCTCCCGCCCCTCCAATCCTCTCTCTCCAAGCCACGCTAAACCTCTCTCCCCCCTGCCCCACCAATCCACTCTCCTCCCTGCCCCCCAATCCTCTCTCCCCCCCAGATCCCCCATCCTCAATCCCCCACCCCTCCAATCCTCTCTCCCCCCTGCCCCCCAATTCTCTCTCCCCCCTGCTGCCCAATGCTCTCTCCCCCCTGCCCCCAATCCTCTCTCCCCCTGCCCCCCAATCCTCTCTCCACTGCCCCCCCAATCCTCTCTCCCCCCCAGCCTTCTCAATCCTCTCTCCCCCAATCCTTTCACTCAATCCTCTCACTCCCCCCAATCCTCTCTCTCCCCCGCAATCCTCTCTCCCCCCCAATCCTCTCTCTCCCCCGCAATCCTCTCTCTGCCCCGCAATCCTCTCCCCCCCGCCCCCCCAATCCTCTCTCCCCCTGCCCCCCCAAATCCTCTCTCCCCCTGCCCCCCCAATCTTCTCTCACACCGGCCCCCCCAATCCTCTCCCCCCACCCCCCCAATCCTCTCTCCCCCGCCCCCCAATGCTCTCTCCCCCTTGCCCCCCCAATTCTCTCTCCCCCCTGCCCCCAATGCTCTCTCCCCCCCGCCCCCCAATCCTCTCTCCCCCACCAGCCCCCTAATACTCTCCCCCCAGCCCCCTCAATCCTCTCTCCCCAGCCCCCTCAATCCTCTCTTCCCCCCCCAATCCTCTCTGCCCCGCAATCCTCTCTCCCCCGCCCCCCCAATCCTCTCTCCCCCTGCCCCCCCAAATCCTCTCTCCCCCTGCCCCCCAATCTTCTCTCACACCCGCCCCCTCAATCCTCTCCCCCCACCCCCCCAATCCTCTCTCCCCCGCCCCCCAATGCTCTCTCCCCCTTGCCCCCCCAATTCTCTCTCCCCCCTGCCCCCAATGCTCTCTCCCCCCCGCCCCCCAATCCTCTCTCCCCCCCCAGCCACCTAATACTCTCCCCCCAGCCCCCTCAATCCTCTCTCCCCCCCAGCCCCCTAATACTCTCTCCCCCAGCCCCCTCAATCCGCTCTCCCCCCTGCCCCCCCAATCCTCTCTCCCCCCGCGTACGCGTACCCCCCAATCCTCTCCCTCCCGCGTATCCGCCAATTCTCTCCCCCCACGTACCCCAAAATTATCTTCCTCCCGTGCCCCCCAATTGTCTCCCCCTAGCCCCCCCAATTCTCTCCCCCCGCTCCCCCAATTATCTCTCCCTCTTGCCCCCCCAATCCTCTCTCCCCCCTGCCCCCCAATCCTCTCTCCCCCCCAACCCCCCAATACTATCTCCCCACCCGCTCCCAATCCTCCCTCCCCCCTGCCCCCACAATCCTCCCTCCCCCCTGCCCCCCCAATCCTCTCTCCCCCCGCGCCCCCAATCCTCCCTCCCCCCGCCCCCCCAAACCTCCCTCCCTCCACCCCCCAATCCTCTCTCTCCCCCTGCCCCCCCAATTCTCTCTCCCCCCTACCCCCCCCACAATTCTCTCTCCCCCCCTGCCCCCCCAATTCTCTCTCCCCCCTGCCCCCCCAATTCTCTCTCCCCCCCTGCCCCCCAATTCTCTCCCCCCCCTGCCCCCCAATTCTCTCCCCCTCCGCCCCGCCAATCCTCTCTACCCCCTGCCACCCCAATCCTCTCTACTCCCCCAATCCTCTCTCCCCTTCCCGCCCCCCAATCCTCTGTCTCCCCCTCCCACCCCCCCCAATCCTCTCTCTTCCCTGACCCCCAAGCCTCTCTCCCCCCTGGCCCCCCAATCTTCTCTCCCCCCTGCCCCCAATCCTTTCTACCCCTCCTATCCCCCCAATCCTCTCTACCCCCTGCCCCCCAATCCTCTCTACCCCCTGCCCACCCAATCCTCTCTACACCCCTGCCCCCACAATCCTCTCTACCCCCCTGCCCCCACAATCCTCTCTACCCCCCCTGCCCCCCCAATCCTCGCTATCTCCCTGCCCCCACAATCCTCTCTACCCCCCTGCCCCCCCAATCCTCTCTACCCTCCTGCCCCCCAATCCTCTATATCCCCCTGCCCCCCAATCCTCTATATCCCCTGCCCCCACAATCCTCTCCCCCCTGCCCCCACAATCCTCTATCTGCCCCCACCCCCCAATCTACTCTCCCCCCCAGCCCCCCAATGCTCTCTCCCCCCCACTCCCTAATCCTCCCCCCACCCCCCCCCAATTCCTCATTGCCCCGCAGTATGGAGAAAGAGTCAGACTGAACACCGTGAGCTCAAAGTAATGTGTGACCGTGGTCTTTTATTGCAGGTCTCCAGAGTGCCTCTCCAACCTGTGAAGCTTCCTTAAATATCTGTGCTCCCAAGGGATTATGAGATCTTTTGGGACTCCGGGGGATGAGCCTTCTGGTGGCTGTACAGAGTATATACAAGTCCAGATACATAACAACATTCCCCCAAAGTCAATAGTGTAACTATTTACAATGTGAGTCGATCTGGGGCCATTCTTGCCCTGGTTGCTCGTCTCGGTGTGAAAGCTGGTGTTGTCGAGTCATTTGTTGGGCCCTCGCTGGGCTGCTGTGCAGCTGGCCTTGCTGGGCTGCCTGGTGTGTTGGGCCCTGCAGGGCTGCTGTGGATGATGGGTTCGGCTTCGTGGTCAACCATGGTGCCGGTTGCCACTGGTGTGTGTGTGTTGGGGGATCAAAAAAGGTAGGGTCCAAGGTGGGTTGCTCAGGGTAGTCCGTGAATCTGAGTTTGATTTGGTCCAAGTGTTTCCGGTGAAGGAGTCCATTTGAAAGTTTGACCCCAAACATCTTGCTTCCCTCTTTGGCCACGACAGTGCCAGGAAGCCACTTGGGACCTTGCCCATAATTTAATACAAATACAGGATCATTGACTTCAATCTCGCGTGACACATTTGCGCTATCATGAAATGTACTTTGTTGAAGCCGCCTGCTCTCTACCTGTTCATGTAGATCAGGGTGAACTAACGAGAGCCTTGTCTTAAATGCTCTTTTCATGAGCAGTTCAGCAGGTGGGATCCCAGTGAGTGAGTGGGGTCTCGTGCAGTAGCTAAGCAGGATGCGGGATAGGCGAGTCTGCAGTGAGCCTTCAGTTACCCTCTTCAAGCCTTGCTTGATGGTTTGCACTGCTCTCTCTGCCTGACCATTGGACGCTGGTTTAAACGGGGCAGAAGTGACATGTTTGATCCCATTACGGGTCATAAATTCTTTGAACTCAGCGCTGGTAAAACATGGCCTGTTGTCGCTCACCAGGACATCGGGTAAGCCATGTGTGGCAAACATGGCCCGCAGGCTTTCAGTGGTGGCAGCGGACGTGCTGGCGGACATTATCTCACATTCAATCCACTTGGAGTACACGTCTACAACCAAAGGAACATTTTGCCCAAGAACGGGCCTGCATAGTCGACGTGTAACCTAGACCACGGTTTGGATGGCCAAGACCATAAATTTAGCGGCGCCTCCCTGGGTACATTGCTTAACTGCGAGCATGTATTACATCTGTGAATGCAGGACTCTTAAGTCCGCATCGATGCCGGGCCACCACACATGGGATCTGGCTGTCGCTTTCATCATTACGATGCCTGGATGGATACCATGGAGGTCATTGATGAAGGTGTCTCTGTCTTTCTTGGGGACCACTACTCAATTGCCCCATAGAAGGCAGTCTGCCTGTATAGACATTTCATCTTTGCGCTGTTGGAACGGCTTTATCTCTTCCTGCATTTCCACTGGGACACTGGACCAGCTCCCATGAAGCACACAGCTTTTGACTAGAGATAATAAGGGGTCCTGGCTTGTCCAGGTTTTGATCTGCCGGGCAGTGACGGGTGATTGCTCACTCTCAAATGTTTCCATAACCATGGCTAGATCTGCGGGCTGCGCCATTTCCATCCCGGGGTGGGCAAAGGCAGTCTACTGAGAGCATCGGCGCAGTTTTCTGTGCCTGCCCTGTGGCAGATGGCGTAGTTGTATGTGGACAACGCGAGTGCCCATCTCTGGATGCGGGCCGATGCGCTGATATTTATTCCTTTGCTGCCAGAAAACAGGGATATGAGTGGCTTATGGTCAGTTTCCAATTCAAATTTTAGCCCAAACAGATATTGATGCATTTTCTTTACCCCATAGACACACGCTAACGCTTCTTTTTCAATCATGCTGTAGGCTCTCTCAGCTTTAGACAGACTCCTGGATGTATAAGCAACCAGTTGCAGTTTCCCGAAATCATTGGCTTGTTGCAATACACACCCGACGCCACATGACGACGCATCACATGCTAGTACAAAACGCTTACATGGATCATACAACACAAGCAATTTGTTTGAGCATAACAATTTTCTAGCTTTTACAAAGGCATTTTCTTGGCTTTTGCCCCAAACCCATTCACCCCCTTTTCATAGTAAGACATGTAGTGGTTCTAGCAGGGTGCTGAGACCCGGTAAGAAGTTACCAAAGTAGTTCAAGAGTCCCAGGAACGACCGCAGCTCCGTCACGTTCTGTGGTTTCGGTGTGTTCTCGATTGCCTCCGTCTTCGCGTTGGTGGGACCGACTTCAGTAAACTTTCCCTGTTTCTCTGGAATATCGCCGCCGCTGATCAGATTCCAAACAGGCATCTGTTATAAACAAAAAGACCCTTGTGCGTGTTGATGCAGGTGAGGGCTTTCGATGATTCCTCCAGTTCCTGCGTCATGTAGGTTGAAGTCAGATCCAGCTTCGTGAACGTTTCCTCCAGCCAGAGTTGCAAAGAGGTCGTCGGCTTTTAGAAGTGGGTATTGGTCCTGCAGGGAGTAACGATTCTGATGGTGCCGTCTCCCTTGAGGACTGAGACAATAGGACTGGCCCATTCGCTGAACTCGATCGGTGAGACGATGCCCTCTCTTGGTAGCCGGTCGAGCTCGATTTCTACCCTTTCTCTCATCCTGTACGGTACTGCTCTCGCCTAGTGATGGATGGGTCGTGCCCCCGGAATTAGGTGGATCTGCACTTTTGCTCCTTGAAATTTCCCGAAGCTTGGTTCGAACAGCGAAGGAAATTTGTTTAAGACCTGTGCACATGAAGTGTTGTCAGCGGGCGATAGCGCACGGATGTCGTCCCAGTTCCAGCGTATCTTTCCCAGCCAACTCCTGCCGAGCAGCGTGGGACCATCGCCCGGTACCACCCAGAGTGGTAGCTTGTGCACCGCTCCATCGTTGGAGACCTTTACGGTAGCACTGCCGATTACAGGAATCAGTTCTTTTGTGTAAGTTCTTAGTTTCGTGCGAATTGGAGCTAAGAGGCCTTGAGGCCTTGTTGCACCACAACCTTTCGAAAGTCTTTTTGCCCATGATGGACTGGCTCGCACCTGTGTCCAGCTCCATTGACACCGGGAGTCCATTTAGTTCAACCTTCAGCATTATCGGGGGACAATTCGTGGTGAATGTGTGCACCCCATGTACCTCTGCCTCCTCTATCAGAGGTTCTGTTTCGTTGTGGTCCTCCTTTGCATCGGTGGTTTGCAGGTTTAGCAGGTCTAGTAGCTCGCCTGCACACTCGTTGGAGGTGTCCCATTGTTCCACAGCCCTTGCAAATGTATCCTTTGAAGCGGCATGAATGGAAACGATGATCACCCCCACAGCGCCAACAAGGTGTTAATGACCTTGCATTCATCACTTGACGGTGGACTCTGAGACATCTGCGGACGTGTAGCTGCACGTACGTGTGACCTGCCCTGTTCATTACGATTCGAAAACAACATCACTTTGTTCACTTGTAGTGGCACTTGTGTGTTGAGAGATTTACTTAGTATTGTCACTGGTGGCAATAAACGTCTGGGCTATCGCTATGGCCTTACTCAAGGTTGGGGTCTCTACAGTCAAAAGTTTGTGAAGTATGGTTTCTTGGCCAATGCCAAGTATGATAAAGTCTCTGAGCAGGTGCTCCAAATGTCCTTCAAATTCGCAATGTCCTGCAAGGTGTCTTAGCTCAGCGACATAACTCGCTACTTTCTGGCCTTCAGATCTTTTGTAGGTGTAGAACCGGTACCTCGCCATCAGAACGCTTTCCTTCGGGTTCAAATGCTCCCGAATAGTGTGCACAAATGTTGGTGCCGAACAGACGGTGAGGAGGATCGCTCTATGTTTGGCAGTGCTCGCTTCCTCATCTAGCTCGTTGGCCACGAAGTATTGGTCAAGTCGCTCCACAAAAGTTTCCCAATCATCTCCCTCCAAGAATTTCTCCAGGATGCCCACTGTTCTCTGCATCTTTGGGTTCGCTATCTGTGTCTTGTCACCAGTGTAGTGTATGGAGAAAGAGTCAGACTGAACGCTGTGAGCTCAAAGTAATGTGTGACCTTAGTCTTTTATTGCAGGTCTCCAGAGTGCCTCTCCAACCTGTGAAGCACTCTTAAATACCTGTGATACCAAGAGATTATGAGATCCCTTGGGACTCCGGGGAATGAACCCTCTGGTGGCTGTACAGAGTAAATACAAGTCCAGATACATAACACCAGCCACCCCCCCAATCCTCTCTCTCCCCCCCCCACCCCCCAATCCTCTCTCCCCCCCCACCCCCCCAATCCTCTCTCCCCCTCCACCCCCCAATCCTCTCTCCCCCCCCCACCCCCCCAATCCTCTCTCCCCCTCCACCCTCTCTCCCCTTGCCCCCCCAATCCTCTCTCCTCTGGCACCCCCAATCCTCTCTTCCCTTGCCCCCCAATCCTCTCTCCCCCACCACCCACCAATCTTCTCTCCCCCCCACCACCCACCAATCCTCTCTCCCCCACCACCCACCAATCTTCTCTCCCCCCTACCCCCCCAATCCTCTCTCCCCCCCAATCCTCTCTCCCCCCCACCCCCCCAATCTTCTCTCCCCCCAATCCTCTCTCCCCCCCACCTCCCCAATCCTCTCTCCCCCCCACCTCCCCAATCCTCTCTCCCCCCCACTTCCCCAATCCTCTCTCCCCCCATCTCCCCAATCCTCTCTCCCCCCCACCTCCCCAATCCTCTCACCTCCCCAATCCTCTCTCTCCCCCCAATCCTCTCTCACCCCCAATCCTCTCTCACCCCCATCCCCCCAATCCTCTCTCACCCCCATCCCCCCAATCCTCTCTCACCCCCAATCCTCTCTCACCCCCATCCCCCAATCCTCTCCTCCCCCCACACCTCCAATCCTCTCCCCAATGCCCCAATCCTCTTCCCCCCCACACCTCCAATCCTCTCCCCCCCACACCTCCAATCCTCTCCCCAACGCCCCAATCCTCTCCCCCCCCACACCTCCAATCCTCTCCCCAACGCCACAATCCTCTCCCCCCCCCCCACACCTCCAATCCTCTCCCCAACGCCACAATCTTCTCTCTCTCCCCCCACCCACCATGTGTTATGGGTAACATAAGAATTCAGAGCAGGAGTAGGCCCTACGACCCCTCGAGCCTGCTCCCCCAATCAATAAGATCATGGCTGATCATCGACCTCAACTCCACTTTCCCACCTGATCTCCATATCCTTTGATTTCCCCTCAACTCCAAAGATTTCCCTAGACTCCAAAAAATGATCTCAGCCTTGAATATATTAAGAGACGCAGCATCAAAAGCCCTCTGGAGCAGAGAATTCCAAAAGATTTCCAACCTTGAGTGAAGAAATTCCTCCTCATCTCAGTCATAAATGGCTTACCCCTGATCCTGAGACAATGCCCCCCCTAGTTCTAGACACTCCAGCCAGAGGAAACAGCCTCTCAGCATCTACCCTGTTAATTCCCTTCAGAATCTTGTATGTTTCAATGAGATCACCTCTCATTCTTCTAAACTCTCTCATTATAAGACTGCCCTCTCATCCCAGTAATCAATCTAGTGAGTCTCCATTGCACCATTTCCAATCCTCTCACCCCCCACCCAAGATAAGGAGACCAAAACTGTGCAGAGTACTCCAGCTGTGGTCTCACCAAGACCCTGTATTGAATATATTTAAGGCGGAGATAGACAGCTTTTTGAACGATAAGGGAGTAAAGGGTTATGGGGAGCAGGCAGGGAAGTGGAGCTGAGTGCATGATCAAATCAGTCATAATCTTATTAAATGACGGAGCAGGCTCGAGGGGCCAGGTGGCCTACTCCTGCTCCTATTTCTTATGTTCTTATGTTCTGTACAATTGTAGCAAGACTTCCTTACTCTTATACTCCAACCCCCTTGCAATAAAGGCCATGTCATATGTCTAACTTATTGTTTGCAGACAGTGGAAATTGAGGCCAAGATCAGATCAGCCATGATCTCATCAAATGGTGGAGCAAGCCCGAGGGGCCAAATGGCCTCCTCCTGCTCCTAATTCTTATGTTCTGCACAATTGCAGCAAGACTTCCTTACTTTGACAATCTGAACCCCCTTTGCAACAAAGGACAGCATGCCATGTGCCTAACTTAGCGTTTGCAGGCAGTGAAACTGGAGGCCAAGATCAGATCAGGTCAGCCATGATCTCATTGAATGGCGGAGCAGGCTCAAAGGGGGGGGGGGGCTAGTGTAATTACCCAGTCTGCAGAGCGCGTGGGAAAGCACTCTATCTCGCCGACGTGGGGAAGAGAAAAGTTGCCGCTGGAGAGCGCGCATGCGCCCTGGGGGGGCGCGATCGCGAGCGAGGGAGAGGTGCATGCTGGACGCGAGCCGTTGGTCTGGAGCGGCGGGAGCCGGCATTTAAACTACAAACCCACTTTCAGTCGCTTCTGACTCGGAATGATGGATAAATTGGACTTATTATGAACCGTGAGTTACCTGACGGACCGTTGGAGGCGGCGGCTGGTTGTTTTCTGCTCTCCCCGCCCTCCGCTGCCAGCCAACCTGAGGTGCCGGTGTCATGGCGGCGGTTGGGGGTGTGCGAGGAGGGACACACACACACACACACACACACACAACGTGATTGACGTCGAGCGCCGACCAATAGGAGGCGAGGGAAGGAGCTGGGAGGACCGAGTCGAGCCGCTGGTCCTCCAGCCAATGGGAGCGCGGCGGGGGCGGGATGTTGAGGCTCAGTTGGTGTCAGGGCTCTGGGCAGGCTGGGTGGTGAGTGGTTCAATGCCAATGACCCAAGGTTGCTGTCCGAGACGCTCCGCTCCGCGCTTCGCCAATAAGGCATCGCGCTGTCTGCCTCACCAGCGAAATGCATCGAATGGCGGGAAGTTTCTGTACGTGCGCGGTAGAAACATAGAAAATAGGTGCAGGAGTAGGCCATTCGGTCCTTCGAGCCTGCACCGCCATTCAATAAGATCATGGCTGATCATTCACCTCCTGCTTTCTCTCCATACCCCTTGATCCCCTTAGCCGTAAGGGCCATATCTAACTCCCTCTTGAATATATCTAACGAACTGGTCTCAACAACTTTCTATGGTAGACAATTCCACAGGTTCACAACTCTCTGAGTGAAGAAGTTGCTTCTCATCTCGGTCCGAAATGGCTTACCCCTTATCCTTAGACTGTGACCCCTGGTTCTGGACTTCCCCAACATCGGGAACATTCTTCCTGCATCTAACCTGCCCAGTCCCGTCAGAATTTTATATGTTTCTATGAGATCCCCCTCATCCTTCTAAATTCCCATGAATACAGGCTCAGTCGATCCAGCCTTTCTTCATATATCAGTCCTGCCATCCAGCGAATCAGTCTGGTGAACCTTCGCTGCACTCCCTCAATAGCAAGAATGTCCTTCCTCAGATTAAGAGACCAAAACTGAACACAATATTCCAGGTGTGGCCTCACCAAGGACCTGTACAACTGCAGTAAGACCTCCCTGCTCCTGTACTCAAATCCTCTCGCTATGAAGGCCAACATGCCATTTGCCTTATTCACCGCCTGCTGTACCTGCATGCCTACTTTCAATGACTGATGTACCATGACACCCAGGTCTCGTTGCACCTCCCTTTTTCCTAATCTTTCACCATTCAGGTAATATTCCGCCTTCCTGTTTTTCCCACAAAAGTGAATAACCTCACATTTATCCACATTATACTGCATCTGCCATGCATTTGCCCACTCACCTAACCTGTCCAAGTCACCTTGCAGCCTCTTTGCATCTTCCTCACAGCTCACACTGTCACCCAGCTTAGTGTCATCTGCAAACTTGGAGCTATTACATTCAATTCCTTTGTCTAAATCATTCATTATATTGTGAAGAACTGGGGTCCCAGCACTGAACCTTGCAGTACCCCACTAGTCACTGCCTGTCATTCTGAAAAGGACCCGTTTATTCATACTCTTTGCTTCCTGTCTGCCAATGAGTTCTCTATCCAAGTCAATACATTACCCCCAATACCACGTGCTTTAATGTTGCACACTAATCTCTTGTGTGGGACCTTGTCAAAAGCCTTTTGAAAGTCCAAATACACCACATCCACTGGTTCTCCCTTGTCCACTCTACTCGTTACATCCTCAAAAAAAAATAAGGCACCTTGCTGTCTGCTTCACCAGTGAAATGCATTGAATGGCGGGAAGTTGCTGTATTTGCACGGTAGAAACGAATGAAACACGCCGCAGAAAGTTAAATCTTGTCGTGACAAGCAAGTGTTAACATAAGAACATAAGAATTAGGAACAGGAGTAGACCATCTAGCCCCTCGAGCCTGCTCCGCCATTCAATAAGATCACGGCTGATCTGGTCGTGGACTCAGCTCCACTTACCTGCCCGCTCCCCATAACCCTTAATTCCCTTATTGGTTAAAAATCTGTCTGTCTTTGACTTGGAAACATTCAATGAGCTAGCCTCAACTGCTTCCTTGGGCAGAGAATTCCACAAATTCACAACCCTCTGGGAGAAGAAATTCTTTCTCAACTCGGTTTTAAATTGGCTCCCCCGTATTTTGAGGCTGTGCCCCCTAGTTCTAGTCTCCCCGACCAGTGGAAACAACCTCCCTGCCTCTATCTTCTCTATCCCTTTCATGATTTTAAATGTTTCTATAAGATCACCCCTCATCCTTCTGAACTCCAATGAGTAAAGACCCAGTCTACTCAATCTATCATCATAAGGTAACCCCATCATTTCTGGAATCAGCCTAGTGAATCGTCTCTGTACCCCTTCCAAAGCCAAAGCCAGTATATCCTTCCTTAAGTAAGGTGACCAAAACTGCACGCAGTACTCCAGGTGCGGCCTTACCAATACCTTATACAGTTGCAGCAAGACCTCCCTGCTTTTATACTCCATCCCTCTCGCAATGAAGGCCAACATTCCATTCGCCTTCCTGATTACCTGCTGCACCTGCAAACTAACATTTTGGGACCCCCAGGTCCCTCTGCACCACAGCATGTTGTAATTTCTCCCCATTCAAATAATATTCCCTTTTACTATTTTTTTTCCTAGGTGGATGATCTCACACTTTCAGATATTGTATTCCATCTGCCAAACCTTAGCCCATTCGCTTAACCTATCCAAATCTCCTTGCAGCCTCTCTGAGTCCTCTACACAACCCGCTTTCCCACTAATCTTAGTGTCATCTGCAAATTTTGTTGCACTACACTCTGTCCCCTCTTCTAGGTCATCTATGTATATTGTAAACAGTTGTGGTCCCAGCACTGATCCCTATGGCACACCACTAACCACTGATTTCCAACCGGAAAAGGACCCATTTATCCCGACTCTCTGCTTTCTGTTCGCCAGCCAATTCTCTATCCATGCTAATACATTTCCACTGACTCCGTGTACCTTTATCTTCTGCAGTAACCTTTTGTGTGGCACCTTATCGAATGCCTTTTGGAAATCTAAATACACCACATCCATCGGTACACCTCTATCCACCATGCTCGTTATATCCTCAAAGAATTCCAGTAAGTTAGTTAAACATGATTTCCCTTTCATGAATCCATGCTGCGTCTGCTTGATTGCACTATTCCTATCCAGATGTCCCGCTATTTCTTCCTTAATGATAGTTTCAAGCATTTTCCCCACTACAGATGTTAAACTAACCGGCCTATAGTTACCTGCCTTTTGCCAGATTGACGGAGCCGCTCCAATCGCGTGGTGTGCACAATGGCTGTGGTCTCTCTGACCTCACCTCCTTCCACAAAATGGACCTCTGACCTTCCCAATGCCTGCCCCCAGCCAGGCCTCGGATCTCTTACCACCTCACCGAAGGGCATTGCTCAGCGTCGAGCTTACGGCCTGCATCTCGCCGTAGGCAACTAGACTCATGCAGCAGAGCCTGCTCTCCAGTCGTCTTGGACCCCCTTGCCACTGGACCAAGACCTTGCTCAGAGAAGCCCGTGTGGTAACTGGTGCGTAACGGCCACCCCATGTTAAAAGAACTCACGCACAGGCATCTTCCAACCTTCAGTATGAAGTTCGGGACCTGGAACGTCAGGATCTTCATGGGGCAGGCTGGACCAGAGATCAACTGTTGTGAATGGAAAAAAAATCACAGACTGCACGTGCCCCACTTCCAATCCGGAAAGATTTGCATTTGTATAACACCCTTCACAACATCCCAAATCACTTGACAGCAATAACATACAATCACTGTCGTAATGTAGGAAACACGCCAGCCAATATGTGCACAGTGAGAGATTGTCGAGCAACGTGATCGGAGGCAGAGTTCGGGGCCAGAAGAGACGAGGGCCCAGGGGCAGCACGGGCCAGCCCACACTGGAACAAAAGAAATAGGAGCAGGAGTAGGCCATTTGGCCCCTCGAGCCTGCTCCGCCATTCAATAAGATCGTGGCTGATCTGATCATGGACTCAGCTCCACTTCCCTGCCCGTTCCCCATAACCCTTTACTCCCTTATCAGTCAAAAATCTGTCTATCTCCGCCTTAAATATATTCAATGACCCAGCCTCCACAGCTCTCTGAGGCAGAGAATTCCACAGATTTACAACTCTCTGAAAGAAGAAGTTCCTCCATCTCAGTTTTAAATGGGCAGTCCCTTATTCTAAGACTATGTCCCCTAGTTTTAGTTTCCTCTATCAGTGGAAATATCCTCTCTGCATCCATCTTGTCAAGCCCCCTCATTATCTTATATGTTTTGATAAGATCACCTCTCATTCTTATGAACTCCAATGTGTAGAGGCCCAACCTGCTCAACCTATCTTCATAAGTCAACCCCCTCATCTCCGGAATCAACCGAGTGAACCTTCTCTGAACTGCCTCCAAAGCATGTGTATCCTTTCGTAAATATGGAAACCAAAACTGTACACAGTATTCCAGGTGTGGCCTCACCAATACACTGAATAACTGTAGCAAGACATCCTTGCTTTATATTCCATCCCCTTCACAACGTCCCAAATCACTTTACAGCAATAACATACAATCACTGTTGCAATGTAGGAAACACGCCAGCCAATTTGTGCACAGCAAGCTCCCATAAACAGTAACTTTGACGAAGCAGCAGCGAGAGATTATCGAGCAATGTGATCGGGGCTCAGGAGAGGCGGAACCAGAAGAGGCAAGGGCCCAGGGGCAGCACGGGCCAGCCCACACTGTGATATGTGTGCGCACTGGGTCCGTGCAGCAGAGCTGGTCTCCACTCGTCCTGGTTAACCCTTGCCACTGGACCAAGACCTAGCTCTGTCAAGCCCGTGTGCTGGCTGGTATGCAACGGCCACCCCACGTTAAATAAATCCACGCACAGGCATCTTCCACCCTTCAACATGTAGTTCGGGACCTGGAATGTCGGGTGCATTGAAACACCTGTGAACTCATCCCTTTTTGGTGTGGAAGCAAGTCATCCTCGATACGAGGGACCACCGAAGAAGGAGGGCAGGCTGAGATTGTTCATTATTGTTCTATTGATGTATAGAACCATTTGCTTTTTTCTTTTCTACACACCGAGCAGGATCTCAATCAGCAGAGAGAAGGGTTATTTCAGCTTATCTGCAAGATTCTGTTTTTAGATTCAAAGAAATCCACAACCAATATTTCAGCATCTGTGAGTAACAAGACCCTTTTTATTTCAGTAATTCTTTCGGATGAGACGTTAAACCAAGGCCCTGTTTGTTCTCTCAGGTGGACATAAAAGATCCCATGGCACTATTTCGAAGAAGAGCAGGGGAGTTATCCCAGGTGTCCAGGGGCCAATATTTATCCCTCAATCAACATAACAAAAAACAGATTATCTGGTCATTATCACATTGCTGTGTGTGGGAGCTTGCTGTGCGCAAATTGGCTGCCGTGTTTCCCACATTACAACAGTGACTGCACTCCAAAAGTACTTCGTTGGCTGTAAAGCGCTTTGAGACGTCCGGTGGTCATGAAAGGCGCTATATAAATGTAAGTCTTTTCTTTTTGGTTTACATTCCATTGAGATGAAGAGGTTGGTTGGAGGAGCGGAACAAGAACAGAAAAACTAGGAGCAGGAGTCGGCCATTCGGCCCCTCGAGCTTGCTCCGCCATTCAATGAGATCATGGCTGATATTCGACCTCAACTCCACTTTCCTGCACTGTCCCCATATCCCTTGATTCCTTTAATATCCAAAAATCTATCGATCTCTGCCTTGAATATACTCAAAGACTGAGCCTCCACAGCCCTCTGGGGCAGAGAATTCCAAAGATTCACCACCCTCTGAGTGAAGAAGTTTCTCCTCATCTCAGTCCTAAATGGCCGAGCCCTTATTCTGAGACTGTGACCCCTAGACTCCCAGCCAGAGGAAACACCCTCCCTGCATCTATCCTGTCGAGCCCTGTAAGAATTTTGTATGTTTCAATGAGATCACCTCTCATTCTTCTAAACTCGAAAGAATATCGGCCTAGTCTGCTCAATCTCTCCTCGTAGGACAATCCCCCCATCCCAGGAATCAGTCTGGTGAACCTTCATTGCACTCCCTCTATGGCAAGTATATCCTTCCTTGGGTAAGGAGACCGACACTGTGCACAATACTCCAGGTGTGGTCTCACCAGGGCCCGATATAATCGCAGTAAGACATCTTTACTCTTAGACTCAAATCCTCTTGTAACAAAGGCCAACATACCATTTGCTTTCTTAATCACTTGCTGTACCTGCATGTTAACTTTCAGTGATTGGTGTACAAGGGCACCCAGGTCCCTCTGAACACCAACATTTTCTTGTCTCTAACCATTTAAAAAAATACTTTGCTTTTCTATTTTTCCTACCAAAGTGGATAACTTCACATTTCTCCACATTATGGGCCCAAGTTTCCACGTGATTTGCGCCTGATTTTTAGGAGCAACTGGTGGAGAACGGACTATCTTAGAAATCGCAATTCTCCACATTTTTTTTTCTGCAGTTCTAGTCAGGTTGAACAGTTCCACTTTGGAACAGAATTTTTTTTTCAAAAGGGGGCGTGTCCGGCCACTGATGCCTGATTTCAAAGTTTCCACAGTGAAAACGTACTCCAAACTAACTTAGAATGGAGCAAGTGAAGATTTTTGTAGAAAATCAGGTGCAGGTTACAAATTAGGCGTCCAGAACGAGGTATGGGGGGGGGAAGGGAAGTCATTAAATTCTATAATAAATCCTTATTTATACTTATACAAATATTATACAAATAAATCCAACCTGAATAAACATTTATAAGCAAAGAAAGGATTAAATAAACCATCTTCCTACCTGTGTGAAAGTGCTTCAGCCACAGAGAATGCTGCAGTCAGCCTCACAAGTTGAGGCGCCCGTTCGTTCCCGCGGTGGGGGGGGGAGGAGGCGCCCGTTCGTTCCCGCGGGGGGGGGGGGGGAGGAGGCGCCCGTTCGTTCCCGCGGTGGGGGGGGGAGGAGGCGCCCGTTCGTTCCCGCGGTGGGGGGGGGAGGAGGCGCCCGTTCGTTCCCACGGGGGGGGGCAGGAGGCGCCCGTTCGTTCCCGCGGGGGGGGGGAGGAGGCGCCCGTTCGTTCCCGCGGGGGGGGGGGGGAGGAGGCGCCCGTTCGTTCCCGCGGGGGGGGGGGGAGGAGGCGCCCGTTCGTTCCCGCTGGGGGGGAGGAGGCGCCCGTTCGTTCCCGCGGGGGGGCGGGGAGGAGGAGACAGTGAGAAGGCTGCAAGAAGCCTCAGTGCTAATGTGCTGATGGCAATGTGCTTTTATTAAAAAATGTTCAAAAATTAAACAGCTACAAAGAACTACAAAAATGGCCGAGTGCCAATGTTTCCTTCACGCTGCGCGTGCGCGAATGCTCCAACGCGCACGCGCAGTGTTGCCGGCAGGAAAAAAACTAATTCAAATGGTACCCGCCCCCTCCCACTTACAAAATCAGCGCGAGTGTACGCTCCGCCCCCCTGGGCGCCGCGCCAAACAGACAAGGAGCTGCAAAGCGCTCCAGAATCATGCGTTTTTTTTCCGGCGCCATTTTAGGCGCGAAAAACGGGCGCCCAGCTCGGAGGGGCGCCCGTTTTTTATCGTGTGGAAACTTGGGACCTATATTCCATTTGCCATGTTCTTGCCCACTCACTCAGCCTGTCTATATCTGCTTGGAGCCTCTTTGCATCCTCCTCACAACTTACATTCCCACAGTGAGGATGGAGGCAGAGTGAGAGGGATGGAGGATTTACAGCTTTAGAGAGACAAGAGAAGAACGAATGTTCCAGAGAAACTACAACTGATTGTTCTGAATTTCTATTCTGTACTTAGAATAATGACAGATCTGACAGAGTCACTCGATTCATCAGGACCTGAATACCATCGGCCTTTGAATGCAGAAAGAGAAATGTTTGTCTGTTCTGTCTGTGGGAAAAGATTTCAAACTTCACTAAGGTTGGAAAAGCACCGAGAGACACACAGCCGAGGGAGAGTGTTCCAGTGCACTGCCTGTGGAAAGAGCTTTAACCAGTTACACAGCCTGAAAAAACATCGCACCATTCATAGCGGGGAGAAACCGTACACGTGTTCTGTGTGTGGACGAGGCTTCAACCAATCATCCAACCTGGAGAGACACCGGTTCACTCACACCGGGGATCAGCCATGTAAATGTGGGGACTGCGGGAAGGGATTCAGTTACCCGTCTGAGCTGGAAAACCACCAGCGCAGTCACACCGGGGAGAGGCCGTTCGCCTGCTCCGTGTGTGGGAAGGGATTTGCTCAGTCGTCGGCCCTGGTGACACACCAGCGAATTCACACCGGGGAGAGGCCTTTCACCTGCTCTGTGTGCGAGAGAAGATTCACTCAGTCGTCCTCCCTGCTGACGCACCGGCGGGTTCACTCCGGGGAGAAGCTGTTCAAGTGCTGTGTTTGCGGGAAGGGCTTTGCTCAGTCGGCCCACCTGCTGAGACACCAGCGAGTGCACACCGGGGAGAGGCCGTTCGCCTGCTCGGTGTGCGGGAGGGGGTTCGCTCAGCCGTCCAATCTCCAGACGCACCAGCGGGTTCACACCGACGAGAGACCTTTCCGGTGCCCTGACTGCGGGAAGAGCTTCAAGAGCCCCGGCGAAGTGAGGATCCACCGGCAGACTCACACCGGAGAGAGGCCCTTCGGCTGCTCCCACTGCGGGAAGCGGTTCGGGCAGTCCAGCGACCTGCTGAAGCACCAGAGCGTCCACAGCGGGGAGAGGCCGTTCACCTGCTCCGTGTGCGGGAAGGGGTTCACTCAGTCGTCCACCCTGCTGACTCACCAGCGAGTTCACACTGGGGAGAAGCCGTTCACCTGCTCTGAGTGCGGGAAGAGATTCGTTCGCGCCTCCAACCTGCTGAAACACCGGCGAGTTCACACCGACACCAAACCCTTTAAGTGCCCCGACTGCGGGAAGAGTTTCAAAAGCTCCGAGGCACTGATGATCCACCAGCCCATTCACACTGACGAGAGGCCGTTCCGGTGCACCCGCTGCGCCAAGAGGTTCAAGCAGCTGTCCAACCTGCTGAGACACCAGCGAGTTCACTCTGGGGAGAGGCCGTTCACCTGCTCCGCGTGTGGGAAGGGATTCACTTGTTCTTCCAACCTGCTGAGACACCAGAGAGTTCACACATGACTGCAGGGTTGTATTCTGCTGTTATTGCTGCTGTTAATCACATCCAGCACTGAATCGTGTTCATTCTGACATTGGGGTTCATTTCTGCTGATCGTAACCCCTATAACTGGGCTGGGCTTTAACCTTCTGCATGAATGCCAAATAAATTTGTTATAAACAGCTGAATTTTAGGCTTTTCTGATTTTGGGGCGATAATGGCGGCGGGGCAGGAAAGTTAGCGGGCAGGAATAGTTTGCGCTTTGGTATTTAAGTTTGGGCATCTGGGTCCTGCGTCAGGAGGTGCAGCACTAAGGGAGGTGTTGTACAGCTCCCTTGGCGCAAGGAAGGGAAACTCCCGAGCTAAGGAGCCGAGCCATGAGCGCTCCGAGAATGGTACGGGGGGAGGGCAAGGGGAACCTAAAAACAAACCCCACAAAAACATTGCCCATACCACCGCAACACAAATCGCACGGAAAATTGAAAGAAAAAACACTCGCACTTACTTTTAGAGTCTATTACCTTCCTCTCCACCATCGGGATTGTGGGACTGCTCTGATTTCCCAGGCGATCATTGTGGGCGCATTTCCGGGCGGACGGGTCAGGCAAGACTCAAAACTCGGGCCATTGTCGCAACCAGGGGCGTTGCACACCTGGCGCAGCTCATGCAGATGGTGCTGCTCAGTGCCGCTGTAAAACCAGACTGGAGGATCGCAGCCAGGCACTGGAGACCTGAACGCCGCCTTTCCCACCACTCCAGGGCGAAACCCGGAGCGCAAAGGACCAGAAAATCCCAGCCCAGTGTCTTCAATCGTGACTGTCTTCCAGATAAAACGAGAACTGCTGCTGTGTCCCTTTTAAGAGCCGTCACCTGCGATCTTTTCCCTTGATTTAGGGACACTCGGCTACAAATATTTTACAGTAAAATAATTATCTTTTGACATCAATCTCAAACGAATCTCAGTGTAAGAACTACATTTCAGTGCTCTGTGCTACAAAAAGGGAGTATGAAAAGATACTTGCAAGTGACATCAAAATTATCAAAGAATCTTTACAATTATATTAGGAAAAAGAGGGCAGTCAGGAGCAATGTTGGCCCCTGAAAAACTGAAAGCGGTGATACTGTTGATAAGGAAATGGTGGACATATTGAATAATTAGTTTGCGTCAGTATTTACAGTAGAGGACGACGATAGCATGCCGGAAATCCGAAGGAGTCTAATATTGAATCAGGGACTCAATACAATTAACATAAGTAAAATAACAGTAATGAAGAAAATAATGGGACTGAAGAGCAACAAATCCCCAGGACCAGATGGTTTGCATCTCAAGGTTTTAAACGAAGTAGGTGAGCACATTGCAGATGCCCTAACTATAATCTTCCAAAGCTCTCTCAGGAACTGATTGGAAAATTGCGCATGTCCCTCCGCTATTTCAGAAGGACGAGAGAGGGAAATCAAGGAATTATAGACCAGTTAGCCTCACATCTGTTGGTGGGAAATTACTAGAGTCTAAAATTAAGGATAGGGTGACTGAACACCTCGAACATTTTCAGTTGATCAGAGAGAGTCAGCATGGATTTGTGAAAGGTACGTCATCCCTGACAAACCTGATCGAAGTTTCTGAGGAGGTGACCTTTATCATTGTTGTTGCCAAATTAAGTTAATCTAGGGGTTAAGTCAAGTCAGGAGAGCTCGCACACATGGTATGCTCCTGTGCTATGTGGGAACTCGGGGATGCTTCCAGTGTCCCTGCCGACTACACGTGCGGGAACTGTATCCTCCTGACAGACTGCATTGCGGCACTGGAGCTGCAAGTGGATTCACTCTGGAGCATCCACGATGCTGTGAATGCCGTGAATAGCACGTTTAGTGAGTTGGTCTTACCGCAGGTAAATGTTACACAGACAGATAGGGAATGGGAGACCAACAGGAAGAGCAGTGGAAGGAAGGTAGTGCAGGGGTACACCGTTTTGGGTACTGTTGGGGGGGGGATGACTGATCAGGGGAGGGCAGCAGCAGCCAAGTCCATGGCACCGTGGGTGGCTCTGCTGCACAGGAGGGCAGGAAAAAGAGTGGGAGAGCTAGAGAGGTAGGGGATTCTATTCTTAGGGGAATAGATAGATGTTTCTGCGGCCGCAATCGAGACTCCAGGATGGTATGTTGCCTCCCTGGTGCAAGGGTCAAGATGTCTCTGAGCGGGTGCAGGACATTCTGAAAAGGGAGGGTGAACAGCCAGTTGTCGTGGTGCACATAGTTACCAACGATATAGGTAAAAAATGGGATGAAGTCCTACAAGGTGAATTTAGGGAGCTAGGAGTTTAAAAAGTAGGACCTCAAAGGTAATAATCTCAGGATTGCTATCTGTGGCACGTGCGAGTCAGAGTACGATCGCAGGATAGCTCAGATGCATACGTGGCTTGAGGAGCGGTGCAGAAGGGAGGGATTCAAATTTTAGGGTCATTGGAACCAATGTCCTAGGGGAAGTGTTTGCTAGTGCTGTTGGGGAGAAGTTAAACTAATATGGCAGGGGGATGGGAACCTATGCAGGGAGACAGAGGGAAGTAGAATGGGGGCAGCAGCAAAAGATAGAAAGAAGAAAAGTAAAAGTGGAGGGCAGAAAAACCCAAGGCAAAAATCAAAAAGGGACACATTACAGCAAAATTATAAAGGGGTAAAGTGTGTAAAAAAACAAGCTTGAAGGCTCTGTGTTTCAATGCGAGGAGTATTCGTAATAAGGTGGATGAATTAACTCCACAGGCAGCAATTAATGAATATGATATAATTGGCATCACGGAGACATGGCTCCAGGGTGACCAAGGCTGGGAACTGAACATCCAGGGGTATTCAACATTCAGGAAGGATAGACAGAAAGGAAAAGGAGGTGGGGGTAGCGTTGCTGGTGAAAGAGGAAATTAACGCAATAGTAAGGAAGGACATTAGCTTGGATGATGTGGAATCTATATGGGTGGAGCTGCGGAATACCAAAGGGCAGAAAACGCTAGTGGGAGTTGTGTACAGACCAGCAAACAATAGTAGTGAGGTTGGGGACAGCATGAAACAAGAAATTAGGGATGCATGCAATAAAGGTACAGCAGTTATCGTGGGCGACTTTAATCTACATATAGATTGGGCTAACCAAACTGGTAGTAATACGGTGGAGGAGGATTTCCTGGAGTGTATCAGGGATGGTTTTCTAGACCAATATGTTGAGGAACCAACTAGAAGGCTGGCCATCCTAGACTGGGTGATGTGTAATGAGAAAGGAATAATTAGCAATCTTGTTGTGTGAGGCCCCTTGGGGAAGAGTGACCATAATATGGTAGAATTCTTTATTAAGATGGAGAGTGACACAGTTAATTCAGAGACTTAAGGTCCTGAACTTAAGGAAAGGTAACTTCGATGGTACGAGATGTGAATTGGCTAGAATAGACTGGCAAATGATACTTAAAGGGTTGATGGTGGACAGGCAATGGCAAAAATTTAAAGATCACATGGATGAACTTCAACAATTGTACATCCCTGTCTGGAGTAAAAATAAAACGGGGAAGGTGGCTCAACCGTGGCTAACAAGGGAAATTAAGGATAGTGTTAAATCCAAGGAAGAAACAGAGGGTCTAGTGAGAAGGAGGAACTGAAGGAAATTCTTATTAGGTGGGAAATTGTGTTAGGGAAATTGATGGGATTGAAGGCCGATAAATCCCTGGGGCCTGATAGTCTGCATCCCAGAGTACTTAAGGAAGTGGCCCTAGAAATAGTGGATGCATTGGTGATCATTTTCCAAGAGTCTATAGACTATGGATCAGTTCCTATGGACTGGAGGGTAGCTAATGTAACACCACTTTTTAAAAAAGGAAGGATAGAGAAAACAGGTAATTAGCCTGACATCGGTAGTGGGGAAAATATTGGAATCAATTATTAAAGATGAAATAGCAGTACATTTGGAAAGCAGTGACAGGATCGGTCCAAGTCAGCATGGATTTATGAAAGAGAAATCATGCTTGACAAATCTTCTAGAATTTTTTGAGTAGTAGTAGAATGGACAAGAGAAAACCAGTGGATGAGTGTATTTGGACTTTCAAAAGGCTTTTGACAAGGTCCCACACAAGAGATTGGTGTGCAAAATTAAAGCACATGTTATTGGGGGTAATGTACTGACGTGGATAGAGAACTGATTGGCAGACAGGAAGCAGAGTGTCTAGATAAACGGGTCCTTTTCAGAATGGCAGGCAGTGACTAGTGGGGTGCCGCAAGGTTCAGTGCTGGGACTCCAGCTATTTATAATATGCATTAATGATTTCGATGAAGGAATTGAGTGTAATATCTCCAAGTTTGCAGATGACACTAAGCTGGGTGGCGGTGTGAGCTGTGAGGAGGACGCTAAGAGGCTGCAGGGCGACTTGGACAGGTTAGGTGAGTGGGCAAATGCATGGCAGATGCGGTATAATGTGGATAAATGTGAGGTTATCCACTTTCGGAGCAAAAACACAAAGGCAGAATATTATCTAAATGGCGGCAGATTAGGAAAAAGGGAGGTGCAACGAGGCCTGGGTGTCATGGTACATCAGTCATTGAAAGTTGGCATGCAGATATAGCAGGCGGTGAAGAAGGCAAATGGTATGTTGGCCTTCATAGCTAGGGGATTTGAGTATAAAAGCAGGGAGGTCTTACTGCAGTTGTACAGGGCCTTGGTGAGGCCCCACCTGGATTATTGTGTTCAGTTTTGGTCTCCTAATCTGAGGAAGGACATTCTTGCTATTGAGGGAGTGCAGCGAAGGTTCACCAGACTGATTCCCGGGATGGCAGGACTGACATATGAGGAGAGACTGGATCGACTGGGCCTGTATTCACTGGAGTTTAGAAGGATGAGAGGGGATCTCATAGAAACATATAAAATTCTGACGTGACTGGACAGGTTAGATGCAGGGCAAGTCCAGAACCTGAGGACACAGTCTAAGGATAAGGGGTAAGCCATTTAGGACTGAGATGAGGAGAAACCTCTTCACTCAGAGAGTTGTTAACCTGTGGAGTTCCCTACCGCAGAGACTTGTTGATGCCAGTCCATTGGATATATATTCAAGAGGGAGTTAGATATGGCCCTTATGGCTAAAGGGATCAAGGGGTATGGAGAGAAAGCAGGTAAGGGGTACTGAGGTGAATGATCAGCCATGATCATATTAAATGGTGGTGCAGGCTCAAAGGGCCGAATGGCCTACTCCTGCACCTATTTTTTATGTTTCTAAAGTAGTCAGCAGGGGAATGTCTATGAATGTTATTTATATGGACTTCCAAAAGGCATTTGATAAAGAACCACTTAAGAGAGTGTTAGCTAAGGTAGAAACACATGAAACTGAGGGTAAATTATTGACATGGTTTGGAGATTGGCTGAGCGCCAGGAGACAGGCAGTAGGGATAAAGGGTAGGTATTCTAATTGGCAGGCTGTGAGTAGTGGAGTCCCACAGGGACCTGTGTTGGGGCCTCAGCTATTCACAGTATTTATCAACAACTTAGGTGATGGCACAGAAAGACATATATCCAAATTTGCCAATGACACAAATAGGCAGCAATGAAGACAGCATCTACAAAGGGATATTGATAGATTAATTCAATGGGCAAAACTGACAACCGGATTTCAATGTAGGCAAATGTGAGGTCATCCACTTTGGACCTAAAAAGATAGAACATGGTACTTTCTAAATGGTGAAAAGCTAAAAACAAAGCGACTTAGAGGTCCAGATACATATAGAAACAGAAATTTACAGCGCAGAAAGAAGCCATTTCGGCCTATCGTGTCCGCGCCGCCCGACAAAGAGCCGCACGGCCCTCGGTCAGCAGCCCTGAAGGTTACATATAAACCAATGAACAATGGAGGAAAGGTAAAGAGCACCCGGGCCAACCAGTCCACCCCACACAACTGCAACATCCCTTGCACCGAAACATTCTACACTCCACCCCAACTGGAGCCATGTGATGATCTGGGAGAGGCAAAAACCAGATAAAAACCCAGGCCAATTGGAGGGAAAAAAACAGGGAAAATTCCTCTCCAACCCATCCAGGCGAGCGAACCTAGTCCAGGAGATCACCCTGGCCGTATTCGATTCCCTGACTTGAACAGGTACAGAAAATAATCAAAAAGGATAATGGAATACTGGCTTTTATATCTAGAAGACTAGAATACAAGGGGGTTGAAGTTATACAAAATCCTGGTTAAACCACACCTTATGAAGGATATATTGGCCTTGGGAATGCAGCATAGGTTTATCAGAATGATACTAAGCTTAATTAAAGGAGACTATGAAGGTATGAGGGCAGAATTGGGTAAAGTAGACTGGGAAAATAGAGTAAAGTGTAGGACGGTTGATGAGCAGTGGTGTACATTTAAGGAGATATTTCACAACTCTCAAGAGAAATATGTTCCAGTGAGGAGGAAAGGGTGCAAGAGAAAAGATAGCATCCGTGGCTAACTAAAGAAATAAAGGTCGGTATTCAATTAAAAACAAGGGCATACAAACTGACCAAAACTAGTGGGGGGACAGAAGACTGGGAAGCTTTTAAAAGCCAGCAAAGAATGACTAAGAAAGGGAAGATGGACTATGAAAGTAAACTAGCACAAAATATAAAAACATAGCAAAAGGGATGGTTTTCCAGACCAATATGTCAAGGAACCAACTAGGGGGGAGGCCATCTTAGACTGGGTGTTGTGTAATGAGAGAGGATTAATTAGCAATCTCATTGTGCGAGGCCCCTTGGGGAAGAGTGACCATAATATGGTGGAATTCTGCATTAGGATGGAGAATGAAACAGTTAATTCAGAGACCATGGTCCAGAACTTAAAGAAGGCTAACTGTGAAGGTATGAGGCGTGAATTGGCTAGGATAGATTGGCGAATGATACTTAAGGGGTTGACTGTGGATGGGCAATGGCAGACATTTAGAGACCGCATGGATGAACTACAGCAATTGTACATTCCTGTCTGGCGTAAAAATAAAAAAGGGAAGGTGGCTCAACTGTGGCTATCAAGGGAAATCAGGGATAGTATTAAAGCCAAGGAAGTGGCATACAAATTGGCCAGAAATAGCAGCGAACCCGGGGACTGGGAGAAATTTAGAACTCAGCAGAGGAGGACAAAGGGTTTGATTAGGGCAGGGAAAATGGAGTACGAGAAGAAGCTTGCAGGGAACATTAAGACGGATTGCAAAAGTTTCTATAGATATGTAAAGAGAAAAAGGTTAGTAAAGACAAACGTAGGTCCCCTGCAGTCAGAATCAGCGGAAGTCATAACGGGGAACAAAGAAATGGCGGACCAATTGAACAAGTACTTTGGTTCGGTATTCACTAAGGAGGACACAAACAACCTTCCGGATATAAAAGGGGTCAGAGGGTCTAGTAAGGAGGAGGAACTGAGGGAAATCCTTATTAGTCGGGAAATTGATGGGATTGAAGGCCGATAAATCCCCAGGGCCTGATGGACTGCATCCCAGACTACTTAAGGAGGTGGCCTTGGAAATAGCGGATGCATTGACAGTCATTTTCCAACATTCCATTGACTCTGGATCAGTTCCTATCGAGTGGAGGGTAGCCAATGTAACCCCACTTTTTAAAAAAGGAGGGAGAGAGAAAACGGAATTATAGACCGGTCAGCCTGACATCGGTAGTGGGTAAAATGATAGAATCAATTATTAAGGATGTCATAGCAGCGCATTTGGAAAGAGGTGACATGATAGGTCCAAGTCAGCATGGATTTGTGAAAGGGAAATCATGCTTGACAAATCTTCTAGAATTTTTTTAGGATGTTTCCAATAGAGTGGACAAAGGAGAACCAGTTGATGTGGTATATTTAGACTTTCAGAAGGCTTTCGACAAGGTCCCACACAAGAGATTAATGTGCAAAGTTAAAGCACATGGGATTGGGGGTAATGTGCTGACATGGATTGAGAACTGGTTGTCAGACAGGAAGCAAAGAGTAGGAGTAAATGGGGACTTTTCAGAATGGCAGGCAGTGACTAGTGGGGTACTGCAAGGTTCTGTGCTGGGGCCCCAGCTGTTTACACTGTACATTAATGATTTAGACGAGGGGATTAAATGTAGTATCTCCAAATTTGCGGATGACACTGTTAGGTGGCAGTGTGAGCTGCGAGGAGGATGCTATGAGGCTGCAGAGCGACTTGGATAGGTTAGGTGAGTGGGCAAATGCATGGCAGATGAAGTATAATGTGGATAAATGTGAGGTTATCCATTTTAGTGGTAAAAATAGAGAGACAGACTATTATCTGAATGGTGACAGATTAGGAAAAGGGGAGGTGCAACGAGACCTGGGTGTCATGGTACATCAGTCATTGAAGGTTGGCATGCAGGTACAGCAGGTGGTTAAGAAAGCAAATGGCATGTTGGCCTTCATAGCGAGGGGGTTTGAGTACAGGGGCAGGGAGGTGTTGCTACAGTTGTACAGGGCCTTGGTGAGGCCACACCTGGAGTATTGTGTACAGTTTTGGTCTCCTAACCTGAGGAAGGACATTCTTGCTATTGAGGGAGTGCAGCGAAGGTTCACCAGACTGATTCCCGGGATGGTGGGACTGACCTATCAAGAAAGACTGGATCAAATGGGCTTGTATTCACTGGAGTTCAGAAGAATGAGAGGGAACCTCATAGAAACGTTTAAAATTCTGACGGGTTTAGACAGGTTAGATGCAGGAAGAATGTTCCCAATGTTGGGGAAGTCCAGAACCAGGGGTCACAGTCTAAGGATAAGGGCTAAGCCATTTAGGACCGAGATGAGAAACTTCTTCACCCAGAGTGTGGTGAACCTGTGGAATTCTCTATCACAGAAAGTTGATGAGGCCAATTCACTAAATATATTCAAAAAGGAGTTAGATGAAGTCCTTACTACTTGGGGGATCAAGGGGTATGGCGAGAAAGCAGGAATGGGGTACTGAAGTTGCATGTTCAGCCATGAACTCATTGAATGGCAGTGCAGGCTAGAAGGGCCGAATGGCCTATTCCTGCACCTATTTTCTATGTTTCTAAAAGTTTCTATAGGTATATAACCACGTAACCACGTCCTTAATAATTGATTCTAACAATTTCCCTACTACTGATGTCAGGTGAACTGACCTGTAGTTCCCTGTTTTCTCTCTTCCCTCCGTTCTTGAACAGCGGGGTCACATTTGCTGCCTTCCAATCCACGAGGACCATTTCAGAATCTAGGGAATTCTGGAGAATCTAAACCAATGCAGCCACTATCTCTGTAGCCACCTCTATTAAAACTCTAGGATGTGGGCCATCAGGTCCAGGGGATTTGTCAGCTTTTAGTCCCATTCATTTCTTCAGTACTTTTTCTTTACTTTAAGTTCCTCACTCTCATTGGACCCTTTGTTCCCCACTATTTCCGGTATGTTCTTTATGTTATCTACTGTGAGACAGATTCAAAATATTTCTTATTCCCCATTATAATTTCTCCTGTCTCTGCCTCTAAGGGAGGTTTACTTTCGTTAAGCTCTTTTTACATACTTGTAAAAGCTCTGACAATCTGTTTTTATATTTCTTGCTAGTTTACTCTCATTCTATTTCCTCCCCCTTTATCAATTTCTTGGTCATCGAATCATAGAATAGTACAGCACAGAAGGAGGCCATTTGGCCAATCATTTAGTCCCACTTCCCTGCTCTTTCCCCATACCCCTGCAATGTGTTTTCCTTCACATGTTTATCCAATTCCCTTTTGAAGGCGACTATTGAATCTGTATCCACCACCCTATCAGGTAGTGCATTCCAAATCCTAACCACTCGTTGCGTAAAAAGCTTTTTCCTCATTGTTGTGTATGGAGAAAGAGTCAGACTGAACGCTGTGAGCTCAAAGTAAAGTGTGACCGTAATCTTTTATTGCAGGACTCCAGTGTGCCTCTCCAACCTGTGAAGCCTTCTTAAATACATGTGCTCCCAAAGGATTATGGGATCCCTTGGGACTCCAGGGAATGAGCCCTCTGGTGGCTGTACAGAGTAAATACAAGTCCACATATATAACACGCATGACGCCTCTGGTTTTTTTGCCAATCACCTTAAATCTGTGTCCTCTCATTATCGACCCTTCAATTATTGGAAACAATTCTCTTTATTTATTCCATCTAAATCCTTCATGATTTTAAACATCTCTTTCTTAGCCTTCCCTGAGCCAAGAAGTACAACCCAGCTTCTCTAGTCTATCCACGAAATTGTAATCCCTCATCCCTGGAAACATTCTTGTAATCTCTTCTGTATCCTCTCCAAAGCCTTCACGTCCTTCCTAAAGTGCGGTGCCCAGAATTGGGAACCTATACTCCAGCTGGGGCCGAACTAGTGTTTTATATTGGTTCAGCATAACTTTCTGGCGTTTGTGCTCGACTCTAATGTGTTTATTTATAAAGCTCATGAACCCATATGGTTTATTAACTGCTTTGTTAACCTGCCATGTCACCTGCAAAGATTTGTGCACAAGCACCCCCAGGTCTTTCTGTTCTTGCACATCCTTTAAAATTGTACCATTTGGTATGTATGGTCTCTCTTCATTCTTCCGACCAAAATGTATCACCTCACACTTCTCTGCGTTGAATTTCATCTGCATGTTAATTTCACCAGCCTGTCTGTGTCAGCTTGAAGTCTATTACGTTCTTCCTCACTGTTTACTACACTTCCATTTTCGAATCATTTGCAAATTTCAAAATTGATCCCACTACCCCCAGGTCCAAGCCATTAATGTAATGGCACGAAAACTGCAGCCTCTTCGGGCGCGTATGATGTGCACACCCGAAGAGGCCTCGCAAATGCCGGTTCTCGGCTTTTGCGATCTGTCAAATCGTCTTTTGACAGCGCTCATGCATATCAAGGAGAAGGACATTCGTGGGCAGAGATTTGGGCTATTTAAACATAAGAACATAAGAAATAGGAGCAGGAGCCCCTCGAGCCTGCTCCGTCATTTAATACGATCATGGCTGATCCGATCATGGACTCAACTCCACTTCCCTGCCCGCTCCCCATAACCCCTTAGCCCCTTATTGGTTAAGAAACTGTCTATCTCTGTCTTAAATTTATTCAATGACCCAGCCTCCACAGCTCTCTGAGGCAGCGAATTCCACAGACTTACAACCCTCTGAGAGAAAAAAATCCCTCCTCATCTCAGTTTTAAATGGGCGGCCCCTTATTCTAAGATTATGCCCCCTAGTTCTAGTCTCCCCCATCAGTGGAAACATCCTCTCTGCATCAACCTTGTCAAGCCCCCTCATAATCTTATATGTTTAGATAAGATCACCTCTCATTCTTCTGAATTCCGAACCTACTCAACCTTTCCTCATAAGTCAACCCCTTCATCTCCGGAATCAACCTAGTGAACCTTCTCTGAACTGCCTCCAAAGCAAGTATATCCTTTCTTAAATATGGAAACCAAAACTGTACGCAGTATTCCAGGTGTGGCCTCACCAATACCCTGTATAACTCTAGCAAGACTTCCCTGCTTTTATACTCCATCCCCTTTGCAATAAAGGCCAAGGTTCCATCGGCCTTTCTGATCACTTGCTGTACCTGCATACTAACCTTTTGTGTTTCATGCACAAGAACCCCCAGGTCCCGCTGTACTGCAGCACTTTGCAATTGTTCTCCATTTAAATAATAACTTGCTCTTTGATTTTTTTTCTGCCAAAGTGCATAACCTCACACTTTCCAACATTATATTCCATCTGCCAAATTTTTGCCCATTCACTTAGCCTGTCTATGTCCTTTTGCAAGTTTTTTGTGTCCTTCTCACACATTGCTTTTCCTCCCATCTTCGTATCATCAGCAAACTTGGCTACGTTACACTCGGTCCCTTCATCCAAGTCGTTAATATAGATTGTAAATAGTTGGAGTCCCAGCACTGATCCCTGCGGCACCCCACTAGTTACTGATTGGCAACCTGAGAATGAACCATTTATCCCTAGTCTCTTTTTTCTAGCCAATCCTCAATCGATACTAATATATTACCCCCAACCCCGTAAACTTTTATCTTGTGCTGTAACCTTTTATGTGGCACCTTGTCAAATGCCTTCTGGAAGTCCAAATACACCACATCCACTGGTTCCCTTTTATCCACCCTGTTCGTTACATCCTCAAAGAATTCCAGCAAATTTGTCAAACCTTTGTCTTACGGATGTTTAATGTAAGGCCTAGGCTTTCGTATGCCTGGGTGAAGATGTTGACGATGGCCTGGAGTTTGCCCTCTGAATGTGAGCAGACGCAAACATCGTCCGCATACTGTAGTTCGATGACGGAGGATGGGACGACCTTGGGTATAGCCTGGAGGCGACGAAGGTTGAACAGGGTCCCATTGGTGCGAAAGTTTAGTTCCACTCCAGCTTGTTGAGAGTGAGATGGAGCATTGCAGCAAGGAAGATCGAAAAGAGCGTTGGCGCGATGATGCAGCCCTTCTTGACCCCGGTCCGGATGTGGATTGGGTCTGTGGTGGATCCATTGGTCAAGATCACGGCTTGCATGTCATCGTGGAGCAGGCAGAAGATGGTGATAAACTGTTGGCGGCAGCCGAAATGGAGGAGGATGCTTCATTGTCCCTCACAGTTGACAGTATCGAAAGCCTTCGTGAGGTCAAAGAAGGCCATGTACAAGGGTTGGTGCTGTTCCCTGCATTTCTCTTGTAGTTGTTGCGTGGTGAAGCTCATGCCCGTTGTACCCCTTAGTGGGCAGAATCCACATTGCGACTCTGTGAGGAGCTCTTCAGCCACAGGGAGAAGACGGTTGAGGAGGACTACCAGCAAGGGCAGACATCGACGACAAGGTCCAACACCGCCTCCAGTGCACCAGCGCAGCCTTTGGTCACCTGAGGAAGAGAGTGTTTGAAGACCAGGACCTCAAATCTGGCACCAAGCTCATGGTCTACAGGGCAGTCGTGATACCCGCCCTCCTATACGGAGCATATACAGTAGACACCTCAAGGTGCTGGAGAAGTACCACCAGTGCTGCCTCCGCAAGATCCTGCAAATCCCCTGGGAGGATAGACTCATCAACATCAGTGTTCTCGATCAAGCCAGCATCGAAGCACTGACCACACTCGACCAGCTCCGTTGGGCGGGTCACATCGTCCACATACCCGACACGAGTCTCCCAAAGCAAGCGCTCTACTCGGAACTCCTACACGGCAAGCGAGCCCCAGGTGGGCAGAGGAAACGTTTCAAGGACACCTTCAAAACCTCCTTGATAAAATGCAACATCCCCACTGACACCTGGGAGTCCCTGGCCAAAGACTGCCCTAAGTGGAGGAAGAGCATCCGGGATGCTGCTGAGCACCTCGAGTCTCGTCGCCGAGAGCATGCAGAAACCAAGTGCAGACAGCAGAAGGAGCGTGCAGCAAACCAGACTCCCCACCCACCCTTTCTCTCAACTGTCCCACCTGTGACAGAGACTGTAATTCCCGTATTGGACTGTTCAGTCACCTGAGATCTCACTTTTAGAGTGGAAGCAAGTCTTCCTCGATTTCGAGGGACTGCCTATGATGATGATGATGATGAACTTCAGGTCCATGAGGGATCATATACAAACAGTCCCCACTGTGATCAGAGTACATTGCTCCTGCAATCTGGGTGAAATAACTGGCAGGGATAGTCATCATAGGTGGTCCCTCGAACGAGGATGAGTTGTTTCCACATGAGTTCACAGATGTTTGAATGAAGGACCCGATGTTACGGTCCTGAACACCAATTGAAGGGGTGGAAGATGCCTGTGCGTGGATTTTTTTAACGTGACCGTTGCACTTCAGCCACCACACGGGCTTGTCAGAGCTAGGTCTTTATCCAGTGGAAAGGGTTAACCAGGACAACTGGAGACCAGCTCTGCTGCACAGACCTAGTGCGCACAAATATCGCAGTGTGGGCTGGCCCGTGCTGCCCCTGGGCCCTCGGCTGTTCTGGGCCCTGTACCCTCATTCGCCACACCTCCATCACGATCTCTCGCTGCTCCTCCGCACCAAACATTCACTGCACCTGCGCCACGATCTCTTGCTGTAACCCCACCACAAAACACTTGCCGCACCTCCGCCACGATCCCCCGCCGCACCTCCACACCAAACATTCGCATAAGTGTGTTCCTAACAAAGAGCCAACCGATAATGATGGAGGTAAAATTAAACTGCGTGCCAGTATCCATGGAATTAGACATGGGTGCGAGTCAATCGATAATGAGCCAGAGGACTTTCAAAAAGCTGTGGGAGACCAAGGCAGAGAGACCCAAGCTGAATCCGATAAATGTGAAGCTGCACCAAAGAGCTCATACCAGTGATCGGTAGTGCAGCAGTAAGAGTGTCGTACGAGGGAGCGGTTCATGATCTACCGTTATGGATTATCCCAAGCAACGGCCCATTGTTATTCGGCAGGAGTTGGCTCGAGAAAATAAAATGGAACTGGTACGATATCAAAGCTTTGTCATCAGCGGATGATGATTTGTGTGCTCAAGTGCTGAGCAAACTTCCCTCACTGTTTGAACCGGGAATTGGCAGCTTCAGGGGAGCCAAGGTGCAGATTCACCTCGGCCCAGACGCAAGACCCATCCATCACAAAGCCAGGGCGGTCCCGCACATGATGAGAGAAAAGGTCGAGCTCGAATTGGACAGGCTGCAATGCGAGAGGGTCATCTCACTTGTCGAATTTAATGAATGGGCCAGCCTCATTGTTCCAGTGTTAAAGAGCGACGCCACGGTCAGGATTTGTGGAGACTACAAGGTCACGACCAACCGAGTTTCGAAACAAGATCAGTACCCACTACCCAAAGCTAATGACCTGTTTGCAACGCTAGCCGGGGGAAAACCATTCACCAAATTGGATCTAATATCGGCCGACATGACACAGGAACTGGTTGGATCATCAAAGAAACTTACATGCATCATCACGCACAAAGGACTTTTTATTTACAACAGGTGCCCTTTTGGTATTCGTTTGGCGGCAGCTATATTTCAGAGAAACATGGAGAGCCTATTGAAATCCATCCCCAGGACCGTGGTATTTCAAGATGACATCCTAGTCACAGGTCGTGACACCGCCGAGCACCTGCACAACCTGGAAGAGGTTCTGCGTCGTCTGGACAAAGTGGGACTCAGGCTGAAAAGTTCGAAGTGCGTTTTCAGGGCACCGGAGGTCGAATTCCTTGGATGAAAGATTGCTGCAGACGGAATCAGGCCTACAGATGCGAAAACAGAGGCCATCAAAAATGCGCCCAGACCCCAGAATGTGATGGAGCTCTGTTCGTTCCTGGGTCTTCTCAACTACTTTGGTAACTTCTTACCCAAATTGAGCACAGTATTAGAGCCTTTGCACAAGCTGCTCAGGAAAGGAGACGACTGGGTGTGGGGTGAACTTCAAGACAGAGCCTTTGCGAAGGCTAGAAATCTGTTGTGTTCCCACAAGCTACTGGAACTGTAAGCGTCTAGTTTTGACCTGTGATGCGTCGTCCTATGGGGTCGGCTGCATACTCCAGCAAGCCAATAAGTCAGGCAAACTACAACCAGTTGCATACGCGTCTCGAAGCCTGTCCAAGGCAGAAAGAGCCGACGGCATGGCAGAGAAAGGGGCTTTAGCATGTGTTTATGGGGTTAAAAAAAAATGCACCAGTACCTGTTTGGGCTTTGCTTCGAACTGGAAACCAATCACAAGCCGCTTATATCGTTGTTCTCGAAACATAAAGGTATCAATACCAACGCATCTTCCCGCATCCAGAGGTGAGCGCTGCCATTATCTGCCTATGATTATGTCATTCGCCATAGACCAGGCACCGACAACTACGCTGATGCATTGAGCCGGTTACCGTTGCCCACACCAGAAATGGAAACGCCAATGCCTGCAGAGCTACTCATGGTCATGGTCTGCCAGACATCGTTGTCAGTGACAACGGACCGTTTTTCATGAGCCTGGAGTTTCAAGAGTTCATGAAATGCAACGGTATAAAACACGTGAGGTCAGCCCCGTTCAAACCCACGTCCAATGGTCAAGCGGAGTGGGCAGTTCAAACCATCAAGCAGAACCTGAAATGCGTAACTCACAGTTCCTTGCAGACACGCCTGTCACGCATACTGCTCAGTTACAGGACAAAGCCACACACGCTCACCGGGGTCCTGCCTGCGGAACTTTTGATGAAGAGAGGCCTCAAAGCCAGGCTCTCTCTAGTCCATCCTGACCTTAACAATAATGTCAAAACCTAACGTCAACGCCAGCAGTGGTATCACGACCGCGCCGCAGTGTCACACGACATATCTGTAAATGACCCAGTGTATGTACTTAACCATGGGCAAGGGCCCAAGTGGCTCCCGGGCAATGTTACGGATAAGGAGAGTAACTGGGTGTATATGGTTAAGCTCAAGAATAGGCAGATGTTCAGGAAACACATTGATCAAATCAAGCTAAGACACACTGACGAACCAGAACAGTTGGAAGAAGACACTGCGAGCTTAGACGACAAACCAACTCATGTCCAGCCATCAGAAGAACCCGCTGTGGTCAACGCCCAGCCCCAAGTCGTGAGAGACTCGGAAAGCACTAGGATTGTACTGAGACGGTCAACCAGGGAGCGAAAGGCTCCAGACTGTCTGAACTTGTAATATGGACTTGTGCCAAGAACTGGGGAGGGGGATGATGTAATGTATGTACCTAAGGTCTGCCCACCAGCAGCGGGCCACTACTTTTGGAGGTCCTAGCGTCATAGGTACACTCGTGCTGGGCCCGGTATATAAGCTGAACTTCACCTTTGTATCTTCACTTGTGGAAGCCATTAAAGACTGACCAGGTTACACCTCGTCACTGGCTCACAGTACGGAGTTCATTGTATCATTTCATACACCACACAGAGGGTTGTGAATCTTTAGATTTCTGTACCCCAAAGGGCTGTGGATACTGAATCATTGAGTATATTCAAGGCTGTGATAGATAGATTTTTGGACCCTAGGGAAATCAAGTGATATGGCGATCAGGCAGGAAAGTGGAGTTGAGGTCGAAAATTAGCCATGATCTTATTGAATGGCGGAGCAGGCTCGAGGGGCCAAATGGTCTACCCTTGCTCCTAATTCTTATGTTCTTAGGAGTTAAGTGTGATTCACAGTTCAACCAAGGTGTGATGCCTCTGCAGTCAAATATCCTGTCGACACTCACTGTCCCGGCTCACCAATGAAGAATGGCTACTTAATGCGTCCTGAAGCTTGGGTGGAGCTTGTGGAACCGTAACTCTCGCGGGAATCAGTGCCTTCAGTAAAGGAGTGAGAAAATGATGTGAAAGGCCCTGTGTGCAGAGTGAGAACCAACTCAATGAGTCAATGATTTTCTCTCCTGGTCACTGGGACCCCGAAGCCCTGCCCACTCCCCCGACCCTATACCAAGATGGCTGTGCATGCGCTCACTGAACACTTCCCTCCTTCCTTTGCAAAGATGGCGGTCGGTTCCCTTGGTAACCCGGGCCTGTCCCCGGAAATAAGCCCCTCAGCTGCTGTCTGGGTAGATGCACACCAGCCTAAGGGCTGCCATTCGGTCCTAAAACCACGCCCAGTGTTTATAAAACCTTTTTCTGATTTTTAAAATCCTCCCAATCCTCCCAATCACTGTTTTTTGCAACATTGTAAGCCTCTTCTTTTAATCTAATAATATCCTAACTTCTACAGTTAGCCGTGGCTGTACCACTTCTCTAGTGCATTTTTTTATTCCTCAAGGGAATGTAAATTCATTGAGACTTATAAATTATTTCTTTAAATGTTTGCCATTGCTTATCGACTGTCATATCTTTTAATCTAATTTCCCAATCTACCTTAGCCAACTCGCCCCTCATACCTATGTAATTGACTTTGTTTAAATTTAAGACCCTGGTTTCAGATTTAACTGCATCACTCTCAATATGAAATTCTGTCACATTCTGATCACTCTTCCCCAGAGGAGCCTTTACTATAAGAGTATTATTTAACCCTGTCTCGTTACACAATATTAGATCTAAAATAGCATGTTCCCTAGTTTTTTTTTAACATGTTCTCGAAAACTCTCTCGAATGCATTCCATGAACTCGTCCTCCAAGCTACTCTTGTCAATTTGGTTTGCCCAGTCTTTGAAGATTAAATTCCCCCACGATTGTTGCATTACCTTTGTTGCCTGCTCCTCTAATTTTGTGATTTATACTTTGTCCAACACTATGATTACTGTTAGGGGGCCTATAACTACTCCCACCATTGTTTTCTGCCCCTTGTCATTTCTTATCTCCACCCATACTGATTCTACTTCCTGCTCTTCTGATCTAAGATCCTTTCTCACTGCTGTCCTTATGTCATCCTTAATTATCAGGGCTACCTCCACCTCCTTTTCCACTCTGCCGGTCTTTTCGAAACGTCAAGTACCCTGGAATATTTAGTTCCCAACCTTGCTCACCCTGCAACCATGTCTCAGTAGTGGCTCCAAGGTCAAACCCATTTAACACTATTTGTGCCATGAATTCATCGATCTTGTTCCGAATGCTTTGTGCATTCTGATAGAGCACCTTTAATTTGAACTTTTTACTATTTTCCCCTGATGTGGCCTTCGTCGTTGTTAAACTCTCGGTCCCATCCTGGCACAATCTGCTTGATTTTACTCAAATCGCTGCTCTGCTCTACAGCCTTGGCTTTCCTTCAGATGTATAAACTTACCCTGAATCCTTCCTCCCCCTTATTAGTTTAAATTCCGATCTACCGCCCTAGTTATTTGATTGGCCAGGATGCCAGTCCCAGCCCGGTTTAAGTGGAGCCCGTCTCAACAGAACAGCTCCCTCTTTCCCCTATACTGGTGCCAGTGCCCCATGACTCGAAACCCCCTTCCTCCCACACCACTCTTTCAGCCACGCATTTAAACCTCGAATCTGTTTGTCCCTATGCCAATTTACACGTGGTTCAGGTAGTAATCCACAGATTATTACCGTTTGAGGTTCTGCGTTTTAGTTTGTACCCTTACTCCTCAAACTCCCTCAGCAGAACCTCATTCCTGGTTCTACCTATGTCGTTGCTTCCTACATGGACCACAACAACAGGATCCTCCCCCTCCTTCTCCAAGTTCTTCAACCATGAGGAGATGTCCTTAATTGGCCTTTATTGTAAGGGGGATAGAGTATAAAAGCAGAGAAGTCCTGCTGCAACTGTACAGGGCGTTGGTGAGGCCACACCTGGAGTACTGCGTACAGTTTTGGTCTCCGTATTTAAGGAAGGATATACTTGCATTGGAGGCAGTTCAGAGAAGGTTCACGAGGTTGATTCCTGAGATAAAGGGGTTGTCTTATGAAGACAGGTTGAGCCTGTACTCATTGGAGTTTAGAAGACAGAGAGGTGATCTTATTGAAATGTATCAGATGCTGAGGGGGCTGGACAGGGTGGATGCAGAGGATGTTTCCTCTGGTGAGGGAATCTAGAACTAGGGGGGCATAGTCTCAGAATAAGGGGCCGCCCATTTAAAACGGAGATGAGGAGGAATTTCTTCTCTCAGAGGGTTGTAAATCTGTGGAATTCTCTGCCCCAGAGAGCTGTGGAGGCTGGGTCATTGAATATATTTAAGGTGGAGATAGACAGATTTTTGAGCGATAAGAGAGTCGAGGGTAATGGGGAGCAGGCAGGGAACTGGAGTTAAGGCCGGGATCAGATCTGCCATGATATTGAACGGCGGAGCAGGCTTGAGGGGCCAAATGGCCTACTGTTCCTAATTCTTATGTTCTTATTAACCCTGGGGGGCAGGCAACACAGCCTTCAGAACTCCCGGTCGCAGCTGCAGAGAACAGTTTCTATCCCCCTGACGACACTGTCCCCTACCAGTGCCACATTCCTTTTACTCCCACTTGAACAGCCTCCTGTACCACGGTGCTGTGGTCAATTTGCCCATTCTTCCTGCTGTCTTACATTTCTACATGGACCACGACAACTGGATCCTCCCCCATAAAACAGAAAAGGAAGGTTTATGACCAATGCCAGGTAGAGAATAGGAGAAAAGATTACTGGGTAATGTTATGTATGCGCCTGTGAGTATGCTCACAGGTTTGCAGGTCAGAAGGCCTCCTTGTAGGACTACTCCTGGGCATGGCCAAGGGGGCCATTAACCAATCCAGGCAGCAGGCGGTCGAGGCGGTCGTTCAGCCCGACTGCCTGCCTCTCTTCCGCGGTTACATCAGAGCCAGGGTGTCCCTGGAGATGGAGCATGCGGTGTCCACCGGCATGCTCGCAGCCTTCCGTGAGAGGTGGGCGCCGGAGGGACTGGAGTGCATTGTCACCCCCGGCAACCAAATTTTAATTTGATCCGCTTAATGTCTAAAATTTAATTTATTTATTTGTCGGTTTTGGTGCCCCTTTAATAAGGGGGGCACTTGATTTATAGGTTAAACTTAAAATAGTTGTGGAGCTGTTGAGTGGCCTTGCCAGTCACGTGATGTTCACAAGACTCAATAAAACCCCAGCCAGTTGGGTTCGGGGGATCCACGATGGGGCAGGTGGTTGTGAGCCTGGTGGATTATCTGGTAATGTGTCGTGTGATTGTTAAACCTTTGCTAATAAACCAACTGGTTCTTAATAGTAAAGTGTTGCTATGGATTCTTAAGCCAAGAACCCATGAAGCAAATACATTACAGGTAACATAATAGGGAACCTCAAAATCTTTCAGAAACATATAAAAAGTAACAGGATAGTTAAAGAAATGGTGGGGCCAATTAGGGACAAAAAAGGAAATATTCTTGTGCATGGCATGAATGTGTACTTTGCATCTGTCTTCACAAAAGAGGATAAAGTTATTTTAAAACGGCAATTAGGTGTAAAAGTGTCTTGGGAATGTTTTTTAACTTTTTATTTTTTTGTAAAATTTTTTTAAAGTTCCCCCCCCCCAGCCCCCTTAGGCCAAATCGCAGCCTCGGACTAAATTTTTTTTAAAAACACCCATTTTACTTAGTTTCCCCTTAACCGCCGAGAATAATGGTGCAAGATCCATTTTCTCACTGGACAATTAGTTTTAATTTAAAAATGGAAATTTTCGCCAGCGTTACTTGCCAAACGTTAGCAGTATGATCATGGCTGATCATCTGTGACCCCTGGTTCTAGACTCCCCAGCCCGGGGGAAACACCCTCCCTGCATCTACCCTGTCAAGCCCTGTAAGCATTTTGTATGTTTCAATTAGATCACCTCCCATTCTTCTAAACTCCAGAGAATATAGGCCTAGTCTACTCAATCTGACCACCCTATTAGGCAGTGCATCCCAAATCCTAACCACTTGTTGGGTATGGGGGAGTGGCACTAACTGGGATGCTCTTCGAAAGAGTCGGTGCAGACTCGATGGGCCGAATGGCCTCCTTCTGTGCTGTACTATTGTATGATTTCTAATTATTTCTCATAATTTGGAAATAAGATTGTATTTAACTCTTAAGACTGCATTCATGTACTTCATCTAAAATAAACCAGTATTGGCCTCATCTTACCGCAGTGCTTCCGAACATACGAACAATGATGGACAGTTAAAGGCCCTCTGGCCCACCGAGCCTGTCCCACACAATCGCCATACCTTGTGTATCACAACATATACACTCCACCCCACCCCAAACCCTGTGATCTCCTGGGAGAGGCAAAAAACATTAAAAACCCCAGGACAATTTGGGGAAATAAATCTGGAAATAAATCCAACCCATCTAGGCGATGGAAACGAGTCCAGGAGATCACCCTGGTCCTGAATTCCCTCAGCACCACTAGTGCCACTCCCTCATACCCAACAAGTGGTTAGGATTTGGGATGCACTGCCTAATAGGGTGGTCAGATTGAGTAGACTAGGCCTATATTCTCTGGAGTTTAGAAGAATGGGAGGTGATCTAATTGAAACAGACAAATTTCTTACAGGGCTTGACAGGGTAGATGCAGGGAGGGTGTTTCCCCCGGGCTGGGGAGTCTAGAACCAGGGGTCACAGATGATCAGCCATGATCATATTGAATGGCGGTGCAGGCTCAAAGGGCCGAATGGCCTACTCCTGCACCTATTTTCTATGTTTCTACCCTTCTGTAAGAGGTGATCTCCGCCGCAGACAGAAACAGAACCAGTTCTCGAATGAAGGAATTCAGCGAGTCTGCATCCACCTCATGAAATTACAGCTTGTTCCAGGGGTCTACTGTTCTCTGGGAAATTAACCACCTCCTGACGTCTAACCTAGATCTGGCCCTATACAACTTAAATTTGTGTCTCCTGGTCCGGCCTAACCTGTTTAATTGGAACAAACTGTCAGCTGGAACACTGTCTATTCTCGTCATTATCTTATAAACCTCAATCAGATCCTCCTAAGTCTACGCTGCTCTAAGGTACAGAGTCCCAACTTTTTTAGCCTAGCTTGATAACTCGGATGCTTTAGACTGGGAATTAGTCTGGTGACCCTCCTCTGTACTCTCTGCAAAGCCTCAATATCACCCACCATGTGAGGAGACCAAAACTGGACCCAGTATTCCAAGTGCGGCCTCGCTAAGGTCTTGTATGAGGACAAGACAGTCATTATCATCATCATAGGCAATCCCTCGGAATCGAGGAAGACTTGCTTCCACTCTAAAAGTGAGTTCTCAGGTGACTGAACAGTCCAATGCGGGAATTACAGTCTCTGTCACAGGTGGGACAGACAGTGGTTGAAGGAACGGGTGGGTGGGGAGTCTGGTTTGCCGCACGCTCCTTCCGCTACCTGCGCTTGCTTTCTGCATGCTCTCGGCGACGAGACCCGAGGTGCTCAGCACCTTCCCGGATGCTCTTCTTCCACTTAGGGCGGTCTTTGGCCAGGGATTCCCAGGTGTCGGTGGGTATGTTGCATTTTATCAGGGAGGCTTTGAGGATGTCCTTGAAATGTTTCCTCTGCCCACCTGGGGCCCGCTTGCCATGTGGGAGTTCCGAGTGGAGCGCTTGCTTTGGGAGTCTTGTGTCGGGCGTGCGAAGAATGTGGCCCCGCCCAACGGAGCTGGACAAGACAACACGCTTGTCAATACACATCCGGGGACAGGCGAAACACGGATGCAGATCACACAGAGAGAAGGTGAAATTGGATTGGGTGCGGAAACGTGCGCGGGGATTAAGATCTGTCCGCGTCCGTTCAACCTGGTGCAGGCAGCACGCAAAATTTGTGCGGCCTGCTCATTTACATAATTGGAGTGCTGTGCTCAGTGCTAAAGTGCTCAGTGGGACTGTAAGCTGTGAGGAGAACACAAACGCAAAGGGATATAGATAGACTGTTTAGCAAGCAATAAGGAAGGCAAGTGGCATGTTATCCTTTACTGCAAGGGAGTTGGAGTAGAAGAGTTAGGAAGTCTTGCTACAATTGTAGAGGGCCTTGGTGAGACCACACCTGGAGTACTGGGCACAGTTTTGGTCGCCTTATCTAAGGAAGGATATACTTGCCTTGGAGACGGTGCAACAGAGGTTCACCAGATTGATTCCTGGGATGAGAAGGGTGTCTTATGAGGAGAGATTGCGCCTGTGTTTTCTGGAGCTTAGAAGAATGATTGATCTGATGTGATCTGATTGAAACATACAAGATTCTAAGGGGGATTGACAAGGTACATGCTGAGAGGTTGTTTCCCCTGGCTGAAGTGTACAGAACTAGGAGGGATTCACTCAGAGGGATTCTCTGCCCCAGAGGGCTGTGTGTGCTGAGTCTCTGAATATATTCAAGGCTGAGATAGACAGATTTTTGGACTCTCGGGGAATCAAGAGAAATGGAAATCGGGCGGGAAAGTGGAGTTGAGGTCAATGATCAGCCATTGAATGGCGGAGCAGGCTCGAGGGGCCGAATGGCCGACTCCAGCTTCTAGTTCTTATGTTGTAAGCGAGCTGCTGGTTTGCTCAGCACTCAAGAGGGGGGCCAATATCAGGTGCAGTCAAATGGCCTAAAACATTTTTGCCGAGGCTCTCTGCACTTCTTAAAGGGGAGAAGCTTTCTTCCAGAAGCGTCGCATTGTCATTCTGAAGCCATAGCTCAGTAGAGGAGAGAGAGGGCAAGGAGGTTCTTAGGTGCAGTACTGGAGGCCTTGGTCCTGGGTGGGGTGCACAGAAGATGACAGGTCCTGTACCCGCGGAGGGCAGTGGGGGCAGGCGGCCTTCCAGGCAGAACGTCAGAAGGCAGCGGGAGGAGATCGTAGAAGCCATCACTGGCACGTCTGTTGCCCCCAGCTCCTGGATCCAGTGCGGCAAGACGCTTAGGGGCCGAACTTCACCCCCGCCGGAAACGGATTGCGTCTACCTTAGAATCTTAGCTATGAGGAAGATTGGATCGGCTGGGTTTGTTTTCCTTGGAACAGAGGAGGCTGAGGGGAGACCTGATTGAGGTGTATAAAATTATGAGGGGCCTAGATATAGTGGATAGAAAGGGCCTATTTCCCTTGGCAGAGGGGCCAACAACCAGGGGGCATGAATTTAAAGTAATTGGTAGAAGGTTTAGAGATGATTTGAGGGGAAATGTCTTGGGGGTCTGGAACTCACTGCCTCAAAGGGTGGTAGAGGCAGAAACCCTCACAACATTTAAAAAGTACTTGGAGGTGCAGTTGAAGTGCCGTAACCTACAGGGCTATGGACCCAGAGCTGGAAAGTGGGATTAGACTGGATAGCTCTTTGTCGGCCCGCGCGGACACAATTGGCCGAAATGGCCTCCTTCCGTGCTGTAAATTTCTATGATTCTATGGTTCTACCGTTTTTTGCGGCGGCCTATCTTGTGAAATTCAGCTCTTTGTCGTTCTTTTTCGAGTGGGGGGCGGAGGTCGACCATAATGGGGGCGGAAGGGGGGGGCGAGCGCGGAGTGTCAGTCATAATCGGGGTGGAAGTGGGCGGAGTGACCGCCGCTGTCAGTCATCAGCGCCGGGCTGGTGACGTCATCGCGCTGGCACGTCAACACGTCTCTCCCCTTCAGTTAAAGGGGAGGACCGCTGCGAGCGCTGCAGCTGTTTTAAGTTTGGTCCACTGGGCCACCAGAGAGGGTTTCGGCCGGGCCAGTGGCCTGGCACCCACGAGGGGGAGCCAGGCTGCCTGTGGGCGGCCCGGCCGAACCCGGAGGGGGGGGGGGGGGGGGTGGGAATAATTGTCGGGCTGGCAACAAAAAACATGGTAGCCGTGGCAGTGCGCCCTCCCCTTTAATGGTGCACCGATGGAAAAAACTATCGGGGGCACTGAGTGGCGGCCCAGATTTTGCTTGCGGGGGTGGGGATCTCGACGGTGCATGCTTTGATGGCGCACTTAGGAGGGTTCGGCGGGGTAGAATTGGGGACCGCCGGAAAGAATTTCGCGAGCAGCGACTATTCGACTATAAATCGGCAGCCATTCGACACTGTCTCGTGGTGGCGATAACAGGCTTTAGCGGGAGGCTGAATTTTGAGGCTTAATGACCTCACACGAATGGTGAAGACGAGTGAATGCGCCTTCAAATGCCATATCCCACCAACTATACCATTGCTCAATGCACCACACCCCCGTCACTGACCTAAATCTTTCGGAATCACGGCTTCCCCTCACCCGCATACATGTACCACTGCTGAAAGACTCACACCCACATCTCCCACCCCTGCACATACTGCCAGCTGTTCCACCGTGGCAGGCACATCACCGAAACACATCGCGCCACTCTCACCGATGCAAAAGCTAAATACTGCGGATGCTGAAATCTGAAGTAAAAGCAGCAAATGCTGGAAATCTCAGCGGGTCAGACAGCATCTGTGGCGAGAGAAACAGAGTTAATGTTTCGGGTCGGTGACCCTTCGTCAGAACTGGCGAATGTTCGAAATTAACAGATTCTTAGGAACACTGAAAGCGGGGGGGGGAGGAAAGAGCAAAAGGGAACGTCTGTGATTGGGTGGAAGGCAGGAGAGATTAGAGAGACAACAGGGACGATGGGCCGACTTGAGATGGTAATCCTGTATGGCTCAGAGACGTGGACCATATACAGTAGACACCTCAAATCGCTGGAGAAATACCACCAACTATGTCTCCGCAAGATCCTGCAAATCCCCCGGGAGGACAGACGCACCAACGTTAGCGTCCTCGATCAGGCCAACATCCCCAGCATCGAAGCACTGACCACACTCGACCAGCTCCGTTGGGCGGGGCCACATTGTCCGCATGTCCCCGACACAAGACTCCCAAAGCAAGCGCTCTACTCTGAACTCCTACACGGCAAGCGAGCCCCAGGTGGGCAGAGGAAACGTTTCAAGGACACCCTCAAAGCCTAATTGATAAAGTCCAACATCCCCACCGACACCTGGGAGTCCTTGACCAAAGACCAGTCCGCCCTAAGTGGAGGAAGTGCATCCAGGAGGGTGCTGAGCGCCTCGAGTCTCGTCGCCGAGAGCAAGCGCAGGCAGCGGAAGGAGCGTGCGGCAAACCTGTCCCACCCTCCCTTTCCTTCAACCACTGTCCCACCTGTGACAGAGACTGTAATTCCCGCATTGGACTGTTCAGTCACCTGAGAACTCACTTTTGGAGTGGAAGCAAGTCTTCCTCGATTTCGAGGGACTGCCTATGGTGATGAAAAGTTAGAAAAAGATGAATCTAGATCAGGTGTCAATGGCGGAATCGCCCCCCGACCCCCCCAGCCCCCCCCCCCCCCCCCCCGCCCTCCCGATTTTATGTATTTTTTTTCTCTCTCTTTCCCATGGCAGCTGATAATTATTCTGCCATTCACATCCTGACGAAGAGTCACAGACCCCAAATGTTAACTCTCTTTCTCTCTACACAGACTGCCTGACCTGCTGAGATTTCCAGCATTTTCTTGCACCGCACACACTGACACACTTCCCTCTCACTTGCAGGCCAAGGTGGCTCACAACTGCCTGGGAGCAGCAGCACACAGGTGGAGGGGAAGCACACCTTCAGAACCAATTGGAGGAGACGGTGCTGGAGATCACTGGAGGAGCTGTCACTGAGGCCGTGGCAGTCGGACGAGGCTGAACACAGTGATGGTGATGGTCATCATCATAGGCAGTCCCTCGCAATCGAGGAAGACTTGCTTCCACTCTTAAAATGAGTCCTTATGTGGCTGAACAGTCCAATACAAGAACCACAGATTCTGTCCCCGATGGGACAGACAGTGGTTGAGGGAAAGGGAGGGTTTGCCGCACGCTCTTTCCGCTGCCTGCGCTTGATTTCTGCATGCTCTCGGCGATGAGACTCGAGGTGCTCAGTGCCCTCCCGGATGCCACTTCCTCCACTTCGGGCGGTCTTTGGCCAGGGACTCCCAGGTGTCGGTGGGGATGTTGGCACTTTATCAGGGAGGCTCTGAGGATGTCCTTGTAACATTTCCTCTGCCCACCTTTGGCTCGTTTGCCGTGAAGGAGTTCCAAGTAGAGCGCTTGCTTTGGGATCTCGTGTCTGGCTTGCGAACAATGTGGCCTGCCCAACGGAGCTAATCAAGTGTGGTCAGTGCTTCAATGCTGGGGATGTTGGCCTAGTCGCGGACGCTAACGTTGGAGCGTCTGTCCTCCCAGGGGATTTGCAGGATCTTGCAGAGACATCGTTGGTGGTATTTCTCCAGTGATTTGGGGTGCCTACTGTACATGGTCCATGTCTCTGAGCCATACAGGAGGGCGGGTATTACTACAGCCCTGTAGACCATCATCATCACAGGCAGTCCCTCAAAGTGAGGATGACTTGCTTCCACGCCAAAAAGGAATGAGTTCACAGTCGGTTCAATGAAGGACCTAATATTCCAGATCCCGAACTACATCGTGAAGGGTGGAAGGTGCCTGTGCGTGGATTTTTTTAATGGGGTGGCCGTTGCACACCAGCCACCACACGGGCTTGACAGAGCTAGGTCTTGGTCCAGTGCAAGGATTACCCAAAACTAACTGGAGACCAGCTCTGCTGCACAGACCAAGTGCGCACACATATCGCAGTGTGGGCTGGCCCGTGCTGTCCCTGGGCCCTCGCCTTTTCTGGGCCCCAATTCACACCTCTCCTGGACCACGATCACTTCCCTCTACGGACTCTTGCCGCTCCTTCGCCCCTCCTGCTGTGCCTGCCCGCACTGCGTTCAGCGACTTGGCTTCATAGCCGTCGCTCTCCTGAAGCAGCACGCGCTGCTCCCTGCAGTGGTATGCTGCCGCACGCTGCTCCCTCCAATGGCCCCGGCCTGCTGATGGTGTTGCAGGCCGGGACCACGCGTATTTCCGGGCCGGGCCGCTGCACAAACACACACCCACACACACAGAAACACACACACACACTCACACAGAAAAACACACACACACACACACACAGAAACACACACACACACTCACACAGAAAAACACACACACACACACACACTCACACAGAAAAACACACACACACACACACACACTCACAGAAAAACACACACACAAACACACACATACACTCACAGAAACACACACTCGCACACACACACACACACACACACACACAGAAATGCACAAACACACACAGAAACACAAACACACTCACAGAAACACACACACACACTCACAGGAACACACACACAGAAACACACACACACACTCACAGAAACACACATACACACAGAAATGCACAAACACACACAGAAACACAAACACACACACAGAAACACACACACACTCACAGAAACACACACACACTCACGGAAATACACATGCACACAGAAACACACACACACTCACGGAAATACACATGCACACAGAAACACACACACACGCTCACACACAAACACACACACACACTCACAGAAACACATACACACAGAAACACACACTCACAGAAACACACACACACAAACGCACACACATGCACAGAAACACACACACTCACAGAAACACACACACACACACACATACACACACACATACAGAAATACACACACACTCACAGAAACACACACACAGAAACACACACACACACAGAAACACACACACAGAAACACACACACAGAAACACACACACATACTCACAGAAAAACACACACACACACACAAACATACACACACACAGAAACACACACACTCACACACAGAAACACACACACACTCACAGAAACACACACTCGCGCACACACACACACAAACACACACACTCACAGAAACACACACAGAAACACACACACACACAGAAACACACACACTCACAGAAACACACACACACTCACAGAAACACACACACAGAAACACACACACACTCACAGAAACACACATACACACAGAAACACACACACAGAAACACACACACAGCAACACACACACACTCACAGAAACACACATACACACAGAAATGCACATACACACACAGAAACGCAAACGCACACACAGAAACACACACACACACACTCACAGAAACACACACACTCACAGAAATACACACACACTCACAGAAACACAAACACAGAAACACACATACACACACACATGCACACACAGAAATACACACACACACTCACAGAAACACACACACAGAAATACACACTCACAGAAACACACTCACACAGAAACACACACACACTCACACACACAAACACACACACTCACACACTCACAGAAATACACACACAGAAACACACACACTCACACACAAACACACATACACACACAGAAACGCACATATACACACAAACGCAAACATATACACACAGAAACACACACACTCACGGAAATACACACACAGAAATAAACACACAGAAACACTCACAGAAACACACACACTCACACACAGAAACACACACACACTCACAGAAACACACACACACTCACACACAGAAACACACACACACTCACACACAGAAACACACACACACTCACACACACACAAACACACACACACTCACACACAGAAACACACAGAAACACACACACTCACACACAGAAACACATACACACACAGAAAAACACACACACGCACTAACAGAAACACACACACAGAAACACACTTACACACACAGACACACACATACAGACACACAGATACATAAACAAACTGCACATACACACACTCACGGAAACACACACACACGCACACAGAAACACACACACACACACAAGCACTCACACACTCACAGAAAAACACACACACACTCACAGAAACACACACACACACACATACAGAAACACACATACACTCGCACGCACAGAAACACACATATACACACTCACAGAAACACACACACACAGAAACACACTCACAGAAACACAGAAATACACACACACTCAGAGAAACACACACTCACAGAAACACACACACACACAGAAACACACACACACACTCACAGAAACACACACATGCACAGAAACACACACAGAAACACACACACACTCACAGAAACACACACACACATATACACACACAGATACACACACACATACACATACACACACACATACAGAAATAAACACACACTCACAGAAACACACACACAGAAATACACATACACACTCACAGAAACACACACACACTCACAGAAACATACACAATCACAGAAACACACACTCGCACACACACACACACACACACACACACTCACAGAAACACACACACACACACACACTGACAGAAACACACACACACACACTCACAGAAACACACACACAGCACACACACACTCATGCACACACAGAAACACACACACACACTCACAGAAACACACATACACACAGAAATGCACAAACACACACAGAAACACAAACACACACACAGAAACACACACACACACACACAGAAACACACACACACTCACGGAAATACACATGCACACAGAAACACACACACACGCTCACACACAGAAACACACAGAAACACACACACAGACTCACAGAAACACACACACACACACAGAAACACACACTCACAGAAACACACACACAAACGCACACACATGCACAGAAACACACACATGCACAGAAACACACACACTCACAGAAACACACACACACTCACAGAAACACACACACAGAAACACACATACACACACACACATACAGAAATACACACACACTCACAGAAACACACACACAGAAACACACACACACACTCACAGAAAAACACACACACACACACAGTAACACACACACAGAAACACACACACACACACTCACAGAAAAACACACACACACAAACATACACACACACAGAAACACACACACTCACACACAAACACACACACACACTCACAGAAACACACACTCGCGCACACACACACACAAACACACACACTCACAGAAACACACACAGAAACACACACACACACACTCATGCACACACAGAAACACACACACACACACACAAACACACACACTCACAGAAACACACACACACTCACAGAAACACACACACACTCACAGAAACACACATACACACAGAAACACACACACAGCAACACACACACACTCACAGAAACACACAGACACACAGAAATGCACATACACACACAGAAACGCAAACACACACACAGAAACGCAAACATATACACACAGAAACACACACACTCACAGAAATACACACACACACTCACAGAAACACACACACTCACAGAAACACACTCACACAGAAACGCACACACACAAACACACACACTCACACACTCTCAGAAATACACACACAGAAACACACACACTCACACACAGAAACACACACTCACAGAAACACACACACACACACTCAGAAACACACACACACAGAAACACACAAACACTCACAGAAACACACACACACTCACAGAAACACACATACACACACAGAAACGCACATATACACACAGAAACGCAAACATATACACACAGAAACACACACTCACAGAAACACACACACACACACTCAGAAACACACACACACAGAAACACACAAACACTCACAGAAACACACACACACTCACAGAAACACACATACACACACAGAAACGCACATATACACACAGAAACGCAAACATATACACACAGAAACACACACTCACAGAAACACACACACTCACGGAAATACACACACAGAAATAAACACACAGAAACACACACACACTCACACACTCACAGAAACACACACACTCACACACAGAAACACACACACACTCACACACAGAAACACACACACACTCACACACAGAAACACACACACACTCACACACAGAAACTCACACACACTAACACACACACTCACACACAGAAACACACACACTCACACACAGAAACACATACACACACACACAGAAAAACACACACACGCACTAACAGAAACACACACACAGAAACACACTTACACACACAGACACACACATACAGACACACAGATACATAAACAAACTACACATACACACACTCACGGAAACACACACACACGCACACAGAAACACACACACACACAAGCACTCACACACTCACAGAAAAACACACACACACTCACAGAAACACACATACACACACACACATACAGAAACACACATACACTCACACGCACAGAAACACACATATACACACTCACGGAAACACACACACACAGAAACACACTCACAGAAACACAGAAATACACACACACTCAGAGAAACACACACTCACAGAAACACACACACACACAGAAACACACACACACACACTCACAGAAACACACATGCACAGAAACACACACACAGAAACACACACACTCACAGAAACACACACACACATATACACACACAGAAACACACATACACACACATACACACACACATACAGAAATACACACACACTCACAGAAACACACACACAGAAATACACATACACACTCACAGAAACACACACACTCACAGAAACACAAACACAGAAACCCACATACACACACACACATACACACACACATACAGAAATACACACACACACTCACAGAAACACACACACAGAAATACACACACTCACAGGAACACACTCATACAGAAACACACATACACTCACACACTCACGGATATACACACACACAAACACATACACACACTCACAGAAACACACACACACTCACACACACAAACACACACACACTCACACACAGAAACACACACACACTCACAGAAACACACTCACAGAAACACACACACTCTCACACACAGAAATACACACACACTCACACACACAAACATACACACACTAACACACACACACTCACACACAGAAACACACACACTCACACACAGAAACACATACACACACACAGAAACACACACACACACTAACAAACACACACACACATACACACACATACAGAAACACAGATACACACACACACTAACACACACACACTCACACACAGAAACACACACACACACTCACAGAAACACACACACTCTCACACACAGAAACACACACACACTCACACACAGAAACATACACACACTAACACACACACTCACAGAAACACATACACACACACAGAAACACACACACGCACTAACAGAAACACACACACAGAAACACACACAAACACACACACACTCACACACAGAAACACACACACACTCACAGAAACACACTCACAGAAACACACACACTCTCACACACAGAAATACACACACACTCACACACACAAACATACACACACTAACACACACACACTCACACACAGAAACACACACACTCACACACAGAAACACATACACACACACAAACACACACACGCACTAACAGAAACACACACACAGAAACACACACACACACACATACACACACATACAGAAACACAGATACATACACACACACATACACACACTCACGGAAACACACACACACAGAAACACACACACACAAGCACTCACACACACACAGAAACACACACACACACTCACAGAAACACACACACTCACACACACACACATACAGAAACACACATACACTCACACGCACAGAAACACACATATACACACTCACGGAAACACACACACACAGAAACACACTCACAGAAACACAGAAATACACACACATGCACAGAAACACACACATACACAGAAACACACACACAGAAACACACACACACTCACAGAAACACACTCACAGAAACACACACACTCACACACAAACACACACACTCACACATAGAAACATACACACTCTAACACACACACTCACACACAGAAACACACACACTCACACACAGAAACACATACACACACACTCACACACAGAAACACACACACAGAAACACACACACATTCTCAGAAACACACACACACACAAACACACTCACACACACAAACACACACAGATACTCACACACAGAAACACACACACACACTCACAGAAACATACACACACTAACACACACACTCACACACAGAAACACATACACACACACAGAAACACACACACGCACTAACAGAAACACACACACAGAAACACACACAAACACACACACACTCACACACAGAAACACACACACACTCACAGAAACACACTCACAGAAACACACACACTCTCACACACAGAAATACACACACACTCACACACACAAACATACACACACACAAACACACACACACACTAACAAACACACACACACATACACACACATACAGAAACACAGATACACACACACACACTAACACACACACACTCACACACAGAAACACACACACACACTCACAGAAACACACACACTCTCACACACAGAAACACACACACACTCACACACAGAAACATACACACACTAACACACACACTCACACACAGAAACACATACACACACACAGAAACACACACACGCACTAACAGAAACACACACACAGAAACACACACACACACACATACAGAAACACAGATACATACACACACACATACACACACTCACGGAAACACACACACACAGAAACACACACACAGAAACACACACACACAAGCACTCACACACACACAGAAACACACACACACACTCACAGAAACACACACACTCACACACACACACATACAGAAACACACATACACTCACACGCACAGAAACACACATATACACACTCACGGAAACACACACACACAGAAACACACTCACAGAAACACAGAAATACACACACATGCACAGAAACACACACATACACAGAAACACACACACAGAAACACACACACACTCACAGAAACACACTCACAGAAACACACACACTCACACACAAACACACACACTCACACATAGAAACATACACACTCTAACACACACACTCACACACAGAAACACACACACTCACACACAGAAACACATACACACACACTCACACACAGAAACACACACACAGAAACACACACACATTCTCAGAAACACACACACACACAAACACACTCACACACACAAACACACACAGATACTCACACACAGAAACACACACACACACTCACAGAAACACACACACTCTCACACACAGAAACACACACACACTCACACACAGAAACATACACACACTAACACACACACTCACACACAGAAACACATACACACACACATTCTCAGAAACACTCACACACACAAACACACTCACACACACAAACACACACAGATACTCACACACAGAAACACACACACACACTCACAGAAACATACACACACTACCACACACACTCACACACAGAAACACATACACACACACAGAAACACACACACGCACTAACAGAAACACACACACAGAAACACACACAAACACACACACACTCACACACAGAAACACACACACACTCACAGAAACACACTCACAGAAACACACACACACTCACACACAGAAACACACACACTCACACACAGAAACACATACACACACACAAACACACACACACACTAACAAACACACACACACATACACACACATACAGAAACACAGATACACACACACACACTAACACACACACACTCACACACAGAAACACACACACACACTCACAGAAACACACACACTCACACACAGAAACACATACACACACACAAACACACACACACACTAACAAACACACACACACATACACACACATACAGAAACACAGATACACACACACACACTAACACACACACACTCACACACAGAAACACACACACACACTCACAGAAACATACACACTCTCACACACAGAAACACACACACACTCACACACAGAAACATACACACACTAACACACACACTCACACACAGAAACACATACACACACACAGAAACACACACACGCACTAACAGAAACACACACACAGAAACACACACACACACACATACACACACATACAGAAACACAGATACATACACACACACATACACACACTCACGGAAACACACACACACAGAAACACACACACAGAAACACACACACACAAGCACTCACACACACACAGAAACACACACACACACACTCACAGAAACACACACACTCACACACACACACATACAGAAACACACATACACTCACACGCACAGAAACACACATATACACACTCACGGAAACACACACACACAGAAACACACTCACAGAAACACAGAAATACACACACATGCACAGAAACACACACATACACAGAAACACACACACAGAAACACACACACGCACTAACAGAAACACACACACAGAAACACACACAAACACACACACACTCACAGAAACACACACACACTCACAGAAACACACTCACAGAAACACACACACACTCACACACAGAAACACACACACTCACACACAGAAACACATACACACACACAAACACACACACTCACACATAGAAACATACACACTCTAACACACACACTCACACACAGAAACACATACACACACACTCACACACAGAAACACACACACAGAAACACACACATTCTCAGAAACACACACACACACAAACACACTCACACACACAAACACACACAGATACTCACACACAGAAACACACACACACACTCACAGAAACACACACACTCTCACACACAGAAACACATACACACACACACATAAACACACACACGCACTAACAGAAACACACACACAGAAACACACACACACACACATACACACACATACAGAAACACAGATACATACACACACACATACACACACTCACGGAAACACACACACACAGAAACACACACACAGAAACACACACACACAAGCACTCACACACACACACACTCACAGAAACACACACACTCACACACACACACACACACACACATACAGAAACACACATACACTCACACGCACAGAAACACACATATACACACTCACGGAAACACACACACACAGAAACACACTCACAGAAACACAGAAATACACACACATGCACAGAAACACACACATACACAGAAACACACACACAGAAACACACACACACACTCACAGAAACACACTCACAGAAACACACACACTCACACACAAACACACACACTCACACATAGAAACATACACACTCTAACACACACACTCACACACAGAAACACACACACTCACACACAGAAACACATACACACGCACTCACACACAGAAACACACACACAGAAACACACACACATTCTCAGAAACACACACACACACAAACACACTCACACACACAAACACACACAGATACTCACACACAGAAACACACACACTCACACACAGAAACACATACACACACACACACACAGAAAAACACACACACTCTCAGAAACACACACACGCACTAACAGAAACACACACACAGAAACACATTCACACACACATACGGAAACACAGATACACACACAAACACACATACACACACTCACGGAAACACGCACACAGAAACACACACACACAAGCACTCACAGAAACACACACTCACAGAAACACACATACACACTGACACACACACACACATACAGAAACACACATACACTCACACGCACAGAAACACAAATATACACACGGAAACACACACACACAGAAACACACTCACAGAAACACAAATACACACACACTCAGAGAAACACACACTCACAGAAACACACACACACACTCATACACACATACACACACACAGAAACACACATACACACACACAGAAACACACATACACACACACATACAGACATACACACACACACTCACAGAAACACACACACACTCACAGAAACACACTCACACACACATACACACACATACAGAAACACAGATACACACACTCACGGAAACGCACACAGAAACACACACACACAAACACACACACACAAGCACTCACACACACACAGAAACACACACACACACTCACAGAAACATACATACACTCACACACACACACACACACACACACACATACAGAAACACACACACTCACACACAGAAACACATACACACACACAAACACACACACACACTAACAAACACACACACACATACACACACATACAGAAACACAGATACACACACACACACTAACACACACACACTCACACACAGAAACACACACACACACTCACAGAAACATACACACTCTCACACACAGAAACACACACACACTCACACACAGAAACATACACACACTAACACACACACTCACACACAGAAACACATACACACACACAGAAACACACACACGCACTAACAGAAACACACACACAGAAACACACACACACACACACATACACACACATACAGAAACACAGATACATACACACACACATACACACACTCACGGAAACACACACACACAGAAACACACACACAGAAACACACACACACAAGCACTCACACACACACAGAAACACACACACACACACTCACAGAAACACACACACTCACACACACACACATACAGAAACACACATACACTCACACGCACAGAAACACACATATACACACTCACGGAAACACACACACACAGAAACACACTCACAGAAACACAGAAATACACACACATGCACAGAAACACACACATACACAGAAACACACACACAGAAACACACACACGCACTAACAGAAACACACACACAGAAACACACACAAACACACACACACTCACAGAAACACACACACACTCACAGAAACACACTCACAGAAACACACACACACTCACACACAGAAACACACACACTCACACACAGAAACACATACACACACACAAACACACACACTCACACATAGAAACATACACACTCTAACACACACACTCACACACAGAAACACATACACACACACTCACACACAGAAACACACACACAGAAACACACACATTCTCAGAAACACACACACACACAAACACACTCACACACACAAACACACACAGATACTCACACACAGAAACACACACACACACTCACAGAAACACACACACTCTCACACACAGAAACACATACACACACACACATAAACACACACACGCACTAACAGAAACACACACACAGAAACACACACACACACACATACACACACATACAGAAACACAGATACATACACACACACATACACACACTCACGGAAACACACACACACAGAAACACACACACAGAAACACACACACACAAGCACTCACACACACACACACTCACAGAAACACACACACTCACACACACACACACACACACACATACAGAAACACACATACACTCACACGCACAGAAACACACATATACACACTCACGGAAACACACACACACAGAAACACACTCACAGAAACACAGAAATACACACACATGCACAGAAACACACACATACACAGAAACACACACACAGAAACACACACACACACTCACAGAAACACACTCACAGAAACACACACACTCACACACAAACACACACACTCACACATAGAAACATACACACTCTAACACACACACTCACACACAGAAACACACACACTCACACACAGAAACACATACACACGCACTCACACACAGAAACACACACACAGAAACACACACACATTCTCAGAAACACACACACACACAAACACACTCACACACACAAACACACACAGATACTCACACACAGAAACACACACACACACACAGAAACACATACACACACACACACACAGAAAAACACACACACTCTCAGAAACACACACACGCACTAACAGAAACACACACACAGAAACACATTCACACACACATACGGAAACACAGATACACACACAAACACACATACACACACTCACGGAAACACGCACACAGAAACACACACACAAGCACTCACAGAAACACACACTCACAGAAACACACATACACACTGACACACACACACACATACAGAAACACACATACACTCACACGCACAGAAACACAAATATACACACGGAAACACACACACACAGAAACACACTCACAGAAACACAAATACACACACACTCAGAGAAACACACACTCACAGAAACACACACACACACTCATACACACATACACACACACAGAAACACACATACACACACACAGAAACACACACACATACAGAAACACAGATACACACACTCACGGAAACGCACACAGAAACACACACACACAAACACACACACACAAGCACTCACACACACACAGAAACACACACACACACTCACAGAAACATACATACACTCACACACACACACACACACACACACACACACATACAGAAACACACATACACTCACACGCACAGAAACACACATATACACACTCACGGAAACACACACACACACAGAAACACACTCACAGAAACACAGAAATACACACACATGCACAGAAACACACACATGCACAGAAACACACACACAGAAACACACACACTCACACACAGAAACACACACACTCACACATAGAAACATACACACTCACACACAGAAACACACACTCACACACAAACACACACACAGAAACACACACACATTCTCAGAAACACACACACACAAACACAGAAACACACACACTCACACATAGAAACATACACACTCACACACAGAAACACACACTCACACACACATACACACACAGATACTCACACACAGAAACACACACACTCACATACAGAAACACACACACTCACACACAAACACATACACATACACACACACAGAAACACACACACACTCTCAGAAACACACACACGCACTAACAGAAACACACACACAGAAACACACTCACACACACATACGGAAACACAGATACACACATACACACACAAACACACATACACACACTCACGGAAACACACACACACGCACACAGAAACACACACACACAAGCACTCACAGAAACACACACTCACAGAAACACACATACACACTGACACACACACACACACATACAGAAACACACATACACTCACACGCACAGAAACACAAATATACACACGGAAACACACACACACAGAAACACACTCACAGAAACACACACACTCTCACACACAGAAATACACACACACTCACACACACAAACATACACACACTAACACACAGAAACACACACAGAAACACATACACACACACACACACACGCACTAACAAACACATACACACACATACAGAAACACAGATACACACACACACTAACACACACACACTCACACACAGAAACACACACACACACTCACAGAAACATACTCATACTAACACACACACACTCACACACAGAAACACATACACACACTAACAGAAACACACACACAGAAACACACACACACATACATACACACACATACAGAAACACAGATACATACACACACACATACACACACTCACGGAAACACACACACAGAAACACACTCACAGAAACACAGAAATACACACACATGCACAGAAACACACACATACACAGAAACACACACACAGAAACACACACACACACTCACAGAAACACACTCACAGAAACACACACACTCACACACAAACACACACACTCACACATAGAAACATACACACTCTAACACACACACTCACACACAGAAACACACACACTCACACACAGAAACACATACACACACTCACACACAGAAACACATGCACAGAAACACACACATTCTCAGAAACACACACACACAAACACACTCACACACACAAACACACACAGATACTCACACACAGATACTCACACACAGAAACACACACACTCACACACAGAAACACACACACTCACACACAGAAACACACACACTCACACACACAAACAGATACACATACACACACACAGAAACACACACACACTCTCAGAAACACACACACGCACTAACAGAAACACACACACAGAAACACACTCACACACACATACGGAAACACAGATACACACTGACACACACACACACATACACACACAGAAACACACACGCACTCACAGAAACACACACACACACTCATACACACATACACACACACAGAAACACACATACACACACACAGAAACACACATACACACACACATACAGAAATACACACTCACACTCACAGAAACACACACACACTCACAGAAACACACTCACATACACACACATACAGAAACACAGATACACACACTCACGGAAACGCACACAGAAACACACATACACAAACACACACACACAAGCACTCACACACACACAGAAACACACACACACACACTCACAGAAACACACATACACTCACACACACACACACACTCACAGAAACACACATACACTCACACACACACACACACACACATACAGAAACACACATACACTCACACGCACAGAAACACACATATACACACTCACAGAAACACACACACACACAGAAACACACTCACAGAAACACAGAAATACACACACATGCACAGAAACACACACATGCACAGAAACACACACACAGAAACACACACACACACACTCACAGAAACACACTCACAGAAACACACACACTCACACACAGAAACACACACACTCACACACAGAAACACACACACTCACACACAGAAACACATACACACACACTCACACACAAACACACACACAGAAACACACACACATTCTCAGAAACACACACACACAAACACACTCACACACACATACACACACAGATACTCACACACAGAAACACACACACTCACATACAGAAACACACACACTCACACATACAAACACATACACATACACACAAGCACTCACAGAAACACACACTCACAGAAACACACATACACACTGACACACACACACACACACACACACAGAAACACACACACACTCTCAGAAACACACACACGCACTAACAGAAACACACACACAGAAACACACTCACACACACATACGCAAACACAGATACACACATACACACACAAACACACATACACACACTCACGGAAACACACACACCGCACACAGAAACGCACTCACAGAAACACACACTCACAGAAACACACATACACACTGACACACACACACACACACATACAGAAACACACATACACTTACACGCACAGAAACACAAATATACACACGGAAACACACACACACAGAATCACACTCACAGAAACACAGAAATACACACACACTCTCAGAAACACACACTCACAGAAACACACACACTCACAGAAACACACACACACACTCACAGAAACACACACACATGCACAGAAACACACACACAGAAACACACACGCACTCACACAGAAACACACATACACACACACATACAGAAATACACACACACACACACACACTCACAGAAACACACACACACTCACAGAAACACACTCACACACACAAACACACACACACTCACACACAGAAACACACACAGAAACACACACACATTCTCAGAAACACACACACACAAGCACACTCACACACACATACACACACAGATACTCACACACAGAAACACACACACTCACATACAGAAACACACACACTCACACACACAAACACATACACATACACACACACAGAAACACACTCACACACACATACGCAAACACAGATACACACATACACACACAAACACACATACACACACTCACGGAAACACACACACCGCACACAGAAACACACACACACAAGCACTCACAGAAACACACACTCACAGAAACACACATACACACTGACACACACACACACATACAGAAACACACATACACTCACACGCACAGAAACACAAATATACACACGGAAACACACACACACAGAATCACACTCACAAAAACACAGAAATACACACACACTCTCAGAAACACACACTCACAGAAACACACACACTCACAGAAACACACACACACACTCACAGAAACACACACGCACAGAAACACACACACAGAAACACACACGCACTCACACAGAAACACACATACACACATACAGAAATACACACACACACTCACAGAAACACACACACACTCACAGAAACACACTCACACACACAAACACACACACACTCACACACAGAAACACACACACACAGAAACACACTCACAGAAACACAGAAATACACACACATGCACAGAAACACACACACAGAAACACACACACACACACTCACAGAAACACACTCACAGAAACACACACACACTCACACACAGAAACACACACACACTCACACACAGAAACATACACACACGAACACACACACTCACACACAGAAACACACACACGCACTAACAGAAACACACACACAGAAACACACTCACACACATACACACACATACAGAAACACAGATACACACGCACACACATACACACACTCACGGAAACACACACACGCACACAGAAACACACTCACACTCACACACAGAAACATACACACACGAACACGCACACAGAAACACACACACACAAGCACTCACACACACACAGAAACACACACACACACTCACAGAAACACACATACACTCACACACACACACACACATACAGAAACACACATACACTCACACGCACAGAAACACACATATACACACTCATGGAAACACACATACACACAGAAACACACTCACAGAAACACAGAAATACACACACATGCACAGAAACACACACACAGAAACACACACACACACTCACAGAAACACACACACACTCACACACAGAAACACACACACACTCACACACAGAAACATACACACACTAACACACACACACTCACACACAGAAACACACACACTCACACACAGAAACACATACACACACACACAGAAACACACACACAGAAACACACACACAGAAACACACACACACTCACACACAAACATACACACACATACACACACAGATACTCACACACAGAAACACACACACTCACACACAGAAACACACACACTCACACACACAAACACATACACATACACACAGAAACACACACACACTCTCAGAAACATACACACGCACTAACAGAAACACACACACACAAACACACTCACACACATACGGAAACACAGATACACACATACACACACAAACACACATACACACACTCACGGAAACACACACACAGAAACACACACACACAAGCACTCACAGAAACACACACTCACAGAAACACACATACACACTGACACACACACACACATACAGAAACACACATACACTCACACGCACAGAAACACAAATATACACACGGAAACACACACACACAGAAACACACACACACACTCACAGAAACACACACACACAAACGCACACGCAGTCACAGAAACACACACACACACTCATACACACATACACACACACAGAAACACACATACACACACACAGAAACACACATACACACACACATACAGAAATACACACACACTCACACACAGAAACATACACACACTCACAGAAACACACACACAGAAACACACACACACACTCACAGAAACACACTCACAGAAACACACACACACATACAGAAACACACATGCACTCACACGCACAGAAACACACATATACACACTCACACACACAAACATACACACAGAAACACACACACACACTCAGAAACACACAAACGCACTAACAGAAACACGCACACACAAACACACTCACACACACATACACACAGATACAGAAACACAGATACACAGATACACACACACACTAACACATACACACTCACGGAAACACACACACACGCACACAGAAACAAAAACACAGAAACACACACACACAAACACTCACAGAAACACACACACTCACAGAAACACACATACACACTCACAAACACATACAGAAACAAACATACACACACACGCACAGAAACACACACACACTCATGGAAACACACATACACTCACAGAAATACACACAGAAACACACATACACACTCACACACACATACACACTCACACACACATACACACACACTCACAGAAACACTCACACACACACAGAAACACCACACACACATACAGAAACACACACGCATACACAGAAACACACACACAGAAACACACATACACACACACACACATACAGAAACACAGATATACACACACACACACACAGAAACACACATACACACACTCACGGAAATAACACACACACGCACACAGAAACACACACACAGAAACACACACACAAGCACTCACAGAAACACACACACACACTCACAGAAACACACATGCACTCACACGCACAGAAACACACATATACACACTCACGGAAACACACACACACACAGAAACACACACACACTCACAGAAACACACACACATGCACAGAAACACACACACAGAAACACACACACACTCACAGAAACACACACACACACTCAGAAACACACACACAGAAACACACTCACACACACAGAATCACACACACAAACTTACACACACTAACACACACACATTCACAAACAGAAACACACACACAAACACACACACACACACACACAGAAACACACACACAGAAACACACACACACTCTCAGAAACACACACGCGCACTAACAGAAACACGCACACACAAAAACACTCACACACACACACACATGCAGAAACACACACACTCACACACAGAAACACACACACTCACACACAGAAACACATACACACACACACACACACTCTCAGAAACACACACACACACTCTCAGAAACACACACACACACTCTCAGAAACACACACACACACTCTCAGAAACACACACGCACTAACAGAAACACACACACAGAAACACACTCACACACACATACACACACATACAGATACACACACACACACAAACACACATGCACACAGAAACACACACACACACAAGCACTCACACACACAAACACACACACACTCACAGAAACACACATACACTCACACACACACACACACATACAGAAACACACATACACTCACACGCACAGAAACACACATATACACACTCATGGAAACACACACACACACAGAAACACACTCATGGAAACACACACACACACAGAAACACACTCACAGAAACACACACACACACTCAAAGAAACACACACACGCACAGAAACACACACACATGCACAGAAACACATGCACAGAAACACACACACAGAAACACACACACACTCACAGAAACACACACACTCACAGAAACACACACTCACAGAAACACACACACACACAGAAACACACACACACTCACAGAAACACACACATGCACAGAAATACACATACATGCACAGAAACACACACAGAAACACACACACACTCACAGAAACACACACACTCACAGAAACACACACACAGAAACACACATACACACACATACAGAAATACACACACACACTCACAGAAACACACACACAGAAATACACATACACACTCACATAAACACACACACTCACAGAAACACACTCACACACAGAAACACACACTCACACACAGAAACACACACACACACTCACGGATATACACATACACAAACACATACACACACTCTCAGAAACACTCACACACAGAAACACACACACATTCAAACACAAACATACACACACATTCAAACACAAACATACACACACACTCACAGAAACACACACACACACACAGAAACACACACACTCATGCACACACAGAAACGTACACACAGAAACACACAAACACACACATACAGAAACACATACACACACAGAAACACACATACACACAGAAACGCACATACACACACACAAACACAAACACAGAAACACACACACAAACACACACACACACAAACACACACACACAGAAACACACACACAGAAACACATACACACACAGAAACACACTCACACACAGAAACACACATACACTCACAGAAACACACACTCACAGAAACACACATACACACAGAAACGCACATACACACACAGAAACGCAAACACACACACTCACACACACATGAACCACACACACTCTCACAGAAACACACTCACACACAGAAACACACACACACACAGAAACACACACACACACACAAAAACACACATACACACACACACACACACACACACAGAAACACACACACACTCTCAGAAACACACACACACACTCACAGAAACAAACACACATACACACTCACACACACATACACACACATACAATAACACATATATACACACACACAGAAACACACATACACACACTCACGGAAACACGCACACAGAAACACAAACACAGAAACACACACACACAAGCACTCACACACACATACAGAAACACACATACACACACACGCACAGAAACACACATACACACACTCATGAAAACACACACACACACAAACACACTGACAGAAACACACACAGAAACACACACACAGAAACACACACACACTCACAGAAACACATACACAGAAACACACATACACACTCACACACACAATAACACACACATACAGAAACACACACACACACACAGAAACACACACAGAAATACACACACACACTCACAGAAACACACACACAGAAACACTCACAAACACACACACACATAGAAACACACATATATACACTCACGGAAACACCCACACATGCACACAGAAACACACACACAGAAACACACACACAAGCACTCACAGAAACACACACACACACTCACAGAAACACACATACACACTCACACACACACACACATACAGAAACACACATGCACTCACACGCACAGAAACACACATATACACACTCACGGAAACACAGAAATACACACACACTCAGACACACACACACACACAGAAACACACACACACACACACACACACACAGTAACACACACACATGCACCGAAACACACACACACTCAGAAACACACACACAGAAACACACACACACTCACAAACACATACACACACACATAAAGAAACACACACGCACACACAGAAATACACACACACACTCACAGAAACACACACACAGAAACACACACACTCACACACAGAAACACACACACTCACACACACAAACACATACACACACACACACAGAAACACACACACACTCTCAGAAACACACACACGCACTAACAGAAACACACACACAGAAACACACACACACACATACGGAAACACAGATACACACATACACACACAAACACACATACACACACTCACGGAAACACACACACACGCACACAGAAACACACACACACAAGCACTCACAGAAACACACACTCACAGAAACACACTGACACACACACACATACAGAAACACACATACACTCACATGCACAGAAACACAAATATACACACGGAAACACACACACACAGAAACACACTCACAGAAACACAGAAATACACACACACTCTCAGAAACACACACTCACAGAAACACACACACTCACAGAAACACACACACACAGAAACACACACACACACTCACAGAAACACACACACAGAAACACACACGCACTCACAGAAACACACACACACACTCATACACACATACACACACACAGAAACACACATACACACACACAGAAACACACATACACACACACATACAGAAATACACACACACACTCACAGAAACACACACACACTCACAGAAACACACTCACACACACAAACACACACACACTCACACACAGAAACACACACACTCACACACAGAAACACACTCACAGAAACACAGAAATACACACACATGCACAGAAACACACACACAGAAACACACACACACACTCACAGAAACACACTCACAGAAACACACAAACACTCACACACAGAAACACACACTCACACATAGAAACATACACACTCTAACACACACACTCACACACAGAAACACACACACTCACACACAGAAACATACACACACGAACACACACACACTCACACACAGAAACACACACACGCACTAACAGAAACACACACACAGAAACACACTCACACACATACACACACATACAGAAACACAGATACACACGCACACACATACACACACTCACGGAAACACACACACGCACACAGAAACACACTCACACTCACACACAGAAACATACACACACGAACACACACACACGCACACAGAAACACACACACACAAGCACTCACACACACACAGAAACACACACACACACTCACAGAAACACACATACACTCACACACACACACACACACACACACACACATACAGAAACACACATACACTCACACGCACAGAAACACACATATACACACTCATGGAAACACACACACACACAGAAACACACTCACAGAAACACAGAAATACACACACATGCACAGAAACACACACACAGAAACACACACACACTCACAGAAACACACACACACTCACACACAGAAACACACACACACTCACACACAGAAACATACACACACTAACACACACACACTCACACACAGAAACACACACACTCACACACAGAAACACATACACACACACACACACAGAAACACACACACAGAAACACACACACAGAAACACACACACACTCACACACAGAAACACACACACACTCACACACAGAAACATACACACACATACACACACAGATACTCACACACAGAAACACACACACTCACACACAGAAACACACACACTCACACACACAAACACATACACATACACACAGAAACACACACACACTCTCAGAAACATACACACGCACTAACAGAAACACACACACAGAAACACACTCACACACACATACGGAAACACAGATACACACATACACACACAAACACACATACACACACTCACGGAAACACACACACAGAAACACACACACACAAGCACTCACAGAAACACACACTCACAGAAACACACATACACACTGACACACACACACACACATACAGAAACACACATACACTCACACGCACAGAAACACAAATATACACACGGAAACACACACACACAGAAACACAGTCACAGAAACACAGAAATACACACACACTCAGAGAAACACACACTCACAGAAACACACACACACACACAGAAACACACACGCACTCACAGAAACGCACACACACACTCATACACACATACACACACACAGAAACACACACACGCACTAACAGAAACACACACACAGAAACACACACACACACACATACAGAAACACAGATACACACATACGCACACTCACGGAAACACACACACACACAGAAACACACTCACAGAAACACAGAAATACACACACACTCACAGAAACACACACTCACAGAAACACACACACACACAGAAACACACACACATGCACAGAAACACACACACACAGAAACACAAACACACACACTCATGCACACACAGAAACACACACACATACACAGAAACACACACACACACACAGAAACACACACACAGAAACACAGAAATACACACACACTCACAGAAACACACACACACACAGAAACACACACACATGCACAGAAACACACACACACACACACACACAGAAACACACACACACTCTCAGAAACACACACACACACACACAGAAACACACACACACTCTCAGCAACACACACATGCACTAACAGAAACACACACACACACACACACACATACAGAAACACAGATACACACATACGCACACTCACGGAAACACTCACAGAAACACAGAAATACACACACACTCACAGAAACACACTCACAGAAACACACACACACACAGAAACACACACACATGCACAGAAACACATGCACAGAAACACACACACACAGAAACACACACACACACTCATGCACACACAGAAACACACACACATACACAGAATCACACACACACACACACACAGCAACACACACACAATCTCAGAAACACACACACGCACTAACAGAAACACACACACAAACACACTCACACACACATACACACACATACAGAAACACAGATACACACACTAACACACACACACTCACACACAGAAACACACACACTCACACACAGAAACACATACACACACACACACTCTCAGAAACACACACACGCACTAACAGAAACACACACACAGAAACACAATCACACACACATACACACACATACAGAAACACAGATACACACACACACACAAACACACATACGCACACTCACGGAAACACACACACACACAGAAACACACTCACAGAAACACAGAAATACACACACTCACAGAAACACACACTCACAGAAACACACACACACACAGAAACACACACACATGCACAGAAACACACACTCAGAGAAACACACACTCACAGAAACACACACAGAAACACACACACTCACAGAAACACACACACATGCACAGAAACACACACACAGAATCACACACACACAGAAACACAAACACACACACTCATGCACACACAGAAACACACACACATACACAGAAACACACACACACACAGAAACACACACACAGAAACACAGAAATACACACACACTCACAGAAACACACACACACACAGAAACACACACACATGCACAGAAACACACACACACACACAGAAACACACACACACTCTCAGAAACACACACACACACACACACAGAAACACACACACACTCTCAGCAACACACACACGCACTAACAGAAACAAACACACACACACACACATACAGAAACACAGATACACACATACGCACACTCACGGAAACACACACACACACACAGAAACACACTCACAGAAACACAGAAATACACACACACTCACAGAAACACACACTCACAGAAACACACACACACAGAAACACACACACATGCACAGAAACACACACACAGAAACACACACACACAGAAACACAGAAATACACACACACTCACAGAAACACACACTCACAGAAACACACACACACAGAAACACACACACGTGCACAGAAACACACACACAGAAACACACACACACTCATGCACACACAGAAACACACACACATACACAGAAACACACACACACACACACACAGAAACACACACAGAGAAACACAGAAATACACACACACTCACAGAAACACACACACACACAGAAACACACACACATGCACAGAAACACACGCACATGCACAGAAACACACACACAGAAACACACACACACAGAAACACAAACACACACACTCATGCACACACAGAAACACACACATACACAGAAACACACACACACACACACACACACAGAAACACACACACAGAAACACACACACACTCTCAGAAACACACACACGCACTAACAGAAACACGCACACACAAACACACTCACACACACACACACACACACATACAGAAACACACATGAACTCACACGCACAGAAACACACATATACACACTCACAGAAACACACACACACACACACACAGAAACACACACACTCAAACACAGAAACAGATACACACACACACACAGAAACACACACACACTCTCAGAAACACACACACACACAGAAACACACACACACTCAGAAACACACACACACTCACAAACACACACACACACAGAAACACACACACACACACATACACACACAGAAACACACACACACTCTCAGAAACACACACACACACTCACAGAAACAAACACACATACACACTCACACACACATACACACACAGATACTCACACACAGAAACACACACACTCACATACAGAAACACACACACTCACACATACAAACACATACACATACACACAAGCACTCACAGAAACACACACTCACAGAAACACACATACACACTGACACACACACACACACACACACACAGAAACACACACACACTCTCAGAAACACACACACGCACTAACAGAAACACACACACAGAAACACACTCACACACACCTACGCAAACACAGATACACACATACACACACAAACACACATACACACACTCACGGAAACACACACACCGCACACAGAAACGCACTCACAGAAACACACACTCACAGAAACACACATACACACTGACACACACACACACACACACATACAGAAACACACATACACTTACACGCACAGAAACACAAATATACACACGGAAACACACACACACAGAATCACACTCACAGAAACACAGAAATACACACACACTCTCAGAAACACACACTCACAGAAACACACACACTCACAGAAACACACACACACACTCACAGAAACACACACACATGCACAGAAACACACACACAGAAACACACACGCACTCACACAGAAACACACATACACACACACATACAGAAATACACACACACACACACACACTCACAGAAACACACACACACTCACAGAAACACACTCACACACACAAACACACACACACTCACACACACAAACACACACAGAAACACACACACATTCTCAGAAACACACACACACAAGCACACTCACACACACATACACACACAGATACTCACACACAGAAACACACACACTCACATACAGAAACACACACACTCACACACACAAACACATACACATACACACACACAGAAACACACTCACACACACATACGCAAACACAGATACACACATACACACACAAACACACATACACACACTCACGGAAACACACACACCGCACACAGAAACACACACACACAAGCACTCACAGAAACACACACTCACAGAAACACACATACACACTGACACACACACACACATACAGAAACACACATACACTCACACGCACAGAAACACAAATATACACACGGAAACACACACACACAGAATCACACTCACAAAAACACAGAAATACACACACACTCTCAGAAACACACACTCACAGAAACACACACACTCACAGAAACACACACACACACTCACAGAAACACACACGCACAGAAACACACACACAGAAACACACACGCACTCACACAGAAACACACATACACACATACAGAAATACACACACACACTCACAGAAACACACACACACTCACAGAAACACACTCACACACACAAACACACACACACTCACACACAGAAACACACACACACAGAAACACACTCACAGAAACACAGAAATACACACACATGCACAGAAACACACACACAGAAACACACACACACACACTCACAGAAACACACTCACAGAAACACACACACACTCACACACAGAAACACACACACACTCACACACAGAAACATACACACACGAACACACACACTCACACACAGAAACACACACACGCACTAACAGAAACACACACACAGAAACACACTCACACACATACACACACATACAGAAACACAGATACACACGCACACACATACACACACTCACGGAAACACACACACGCACACAGAAACACACTCACACTCACACACAGAAACATACACACACGAACACGCACACAGAAACACACACACACAAGCACTCACACACACACAGAAACACACACACACACTCACAGAAACACACATACACTCACACACACACACACACATACAGAAACACACATACACTCACACGCACAGAAACACACATATACACACTCATGGAAACACACATACACACAGAAACACACTCACAGAAACACAGAAATACACACACATGCACAGAAACACACACACAGAAACACACACACACACTCACAGAAACACACACACACTCACACACAGAAACACACACACACTCACACACAGAAACATACACACACTAACACACACACACTCACACACAGAAACACACACACTCACACACAGAAACACATACACACACACACAGAAACACACACACAGAAACACACACACAGAAACACACACACACTCACACACAGAAACATACACACACATACACACACAGATACTCACACACAGAAACACACACACTCACACACAGAAACACACACACTCACACACACAAACACATACACATACACACAGAAACACACACACACTCTCAGAAACATACACACGCACTAACAGAAACACACACACACAAACACACTCACACACATACGGAAACACAGATACACACATACACACACAAACACACATACACACACTCACGGAAACACACACACAGAAACACACACACACAAGCACTCACAGAAACACACACTCACAGAAACACACATACACACTGACACACACACACACATACAGAAACACACATACACTCACACGCACAGAAACACAAATATACACACGGAAACACACACACACAGAAACACACACACACACTCACAGAAACACACACACACAAACGCACACGCAGTCACAGAAACACACACACACACTCATACACACATACACACACACAGAAACACACATACACACACACAGAAACACACATACACACACACATACAGAAATACACACACACACTCACACACAGAAACATACACACACTCACAGAAACACACACACAGAAACACACACACACACTCACAGAAACACACTCACAGAAACACACACACACATACAGAAACACACATGCACTCACACGCACAGAAACACACATATACACACTCACACACACAAACATACACACAGAAACACACACACACACTCAGAAACACACAAACGCACTAACAGAAACACGCACACACAAACACACTCACACACACATACACACAGATACAGAAACACAGATACACAGATACACACACACACTAACACATACACACTCACGGAAACACACACACACGCACACAGAAACAAAAACACAGAAACACACACACACAAACACTCACAGAAACACACACACTCACAGAAACACACATACACACTCACAAACACATACAGAAACAAACATACACACACACGCACAGAAACACACACACACTCATGGAAACACACATACACTCACAGAAATACACACAGAAACACACATACACACTCACACACACATACACACTCACACACACATACACACACACTCACAGAAACACTCACACACACACAGAAACACCACACACACATACAGAAACACACACGCATACACAGAAACACACACACAGAAACACACATACACACACACACACATACAGAAACACAGATATACACACACACACACACAGAAACACACATACACACACTCACGGAAATAACACACACACGCACACAGAAACACACACACAGAAACACACACACAAGCACTCACAGAAACACACACACACACTCACAGAAACACACATGCACTCACACGCACAGAAACACACATATACACACTCACGGAAACACACACACACACAGAAACACACACACACTCACAGAAACACACACACATGCACAGAAACACACACACAGAAACACACACACACTCACAGAAACACACACACACACTCAGAAACACACACACAGAAACACACTCACACACACAGAATCACACACACAAACTTACACACACTAACACACACACATTCACAAACAGAAACACACACACAAACACACACACACACACACAGAAACACACACACAGAAACACACACACACTCTCAGAAACACACACGCGCACTAACAGAAACACGCACACACAAAAACACTCACACACACACACACATGCAGAAACACACACACTCACACACAGAAACACACACACTCACACACAGAAACACATACACACACACACACACACTCTCAGAAACACACACACACACTCTCAGAAACACACACACACACTCTCAGAAACACACACGCACTAACAGAAACACACACACAGAAACACACTCACACACACATACACACACATACAGATACACACACACACACAAACACACATACACACACTCATGGAAACACGCACACAGAAACACACACACACACAAGCACTCACACACACAAACACACACACACTCACAGAAACACACATACACTCACACACACACACACACATACAGAAACACACATACACTCACACGCACAGAAACACACATATACACACTCATGGAAACACACACACACACAGAAACACACTCATGGAAACACACACACACAGAAACACACTCACAGAAACACACACACACACTCAAAGAAACACACACACGCACAGAAACACACACACATGCACAGAAACACACACACAGAAACACACACACACTCACAGAAACACACACACTCACAGAAACACACACTCACAGAAACACACACACACACAGAAACACACACACACTCACAGAAACACACACATGCACAGAAATACACATACATGCACAGAAACACACACAGAAACACACACACACTCACAGAAACACACACACTCACAGAAACACACACACAGAAACACACATACACACACATACAGAAATACACACACACACTCACAGAAACACACACACAGAAATACACATACACACTCACATAAACACACACACTCACAGAAACACACTCACACACAGAAACACACACTCACACACAGAAACACACACACACACTCACGGATATACACACACACAAACACATACACACACTCTCAGAAACACTCACACACAGAAACACACACACATTCAAACACAAACATACACACACATTCAAACACAAACATACACACACACTCACAGAAACACACACACACACACAGAAACACACACACTCATGCACACACAGAAACGTACACACAGAAACACACAAACACACACATACAGAAACACATACACACACAGAAACACACATACACACAGAAACGCACATACACACACACAAACACAAACACAGAAACACACACACAAACACACACACACACAAACACACACACAAACACACACACACAGAAACACACACACAGAAACACATACACACACAGAAACACACTCACACACAGAAACACACATACACTCACAGAAACACACACTCACAGAAACACACATACACACAGAAACGCACATACACACACAGAAACGCAAACACACACACTCACACACACATGAACCACACACACTCTCACAGAAACACACTCACACACAGAAACACACACACACACAGAAACACACACACACACACAAAAACACACATACACACACACACACACACACAGAAACACACACACACTCTCAGAAACACACACACACACTCACAGAAACAAACACACATACACACTCACACACACATACACACACATACAATAACACATATATACACACACACAGAAACACACATACACACACTCACGGAAACACGCACACAGAAACACAAACACAGAAACACACACACACAAGCACTCACACACACATACAGAAACACACATACACACACACGCACAGAAACACACATACACACACTCATGAAAACACACACACACACAAACACACTGACAGAAACACACACAGAAACACACACACAGAAACACACACACACTCACAGAAACACATACACAGAAACACACATACACACTCACACACACAATAACACACACATACAGAAACACACACACACACACACAGAAACACACACAGAAATACACACACACACTCACAGAAACACACACACAGAAACACTCACAAACACACACACACATAGAAACACACATACATACACTCACGGAAACACCCACACATGCACACAGAAACACACACACAGAAACACACACACAAGCACTCACAGAAACACACACACACACTCACAGAAACACACATACACACTCACACACACACACACATACAGAAACACACATGCACTCACACGCACAGAAACACACATATACACACTCACGGAAACACAGAAATACACACACACTCAGACACACACACACACACAGAAACACACACACACACACACACACACACAGTAACACACACACATGCACCGAAACACACACACACTCAGAAACACACACACAGAAACACACACACACTCACAAACACATACACACACACATAAAGAAACACACACACACACAGAAATACACACACACACTCACAGAAACACACACACAGAAACACACACACTCACACACAGAAACACACACACTCACACACACAAACACATACACACACACATACAGAAACACACACACACTCTCAGAAACACACACACGCACTAACAGAAACACACACACAGAAACACACTCACACACACATACGGAAACACAGATACACACATACACACACAAACACACATACACACACTCACGGAAACACACACACACGCACACAGAAACACACACACACAAGCACTCACAGAAACACACACTCACAGAAACACACTGACACACACACACATACAGAAACACACATACACTCACATGCACAGAAACACAAATATACACACGGAAACACACACACACAGAAACACACTCACAGAAACACAGAAATACACACACACTCTCAGAAACACACACTCACAGAAACACACACACTCACAGAAACACACACACACACAGAAACACACACACACACTCACAGAAACACACACACAGAAACACACACGCACTCACAGAAACACACACACACACTCATACACACATACACACACACAGAAACACACATACACACACACAGAAACACACATACACACACACATACAGAAATACACACACACACTCACAGAAACACACACACACTCACAGAAACACACTCACACACACAAACACACACACACTCACACACAGAAACACACACACTCACACACAGAAACACACTCACAGAAACACAGAAATACACACACATGCACAGAAACACACACACAGAAACACACACACACACTCACAGAAACACACTCACAGAAACACACAAACACTCACACACAGAAACACACACTCACACATAGAAACATACACACTCTAACACACACACTCACACACAGAAACACACACACTCACACACAGAAACATACACACACGAACACACACACACTCACACACAGAAACACACACACGCACTAACAGAAACACACACACAGAAACACACTCACACACATACACATACATACAGAAACACAGATACACACGCACACACATACACACACTCACGGAAACACACACACGCACACAGAAACACACTCACACTCACACACAGAAACATACACACACGAACACACACACACGCACACAGAAACACACACACACAAGCACTCACACACACACAGAAACACACACACACACTCACAGAAACACACATACACTCACACACACACACACACACATACAGAAACACACATACACTCACACGCACAGAAACACACATATACACACTCATGGAAACACACACACACACAGAAACACACTCACAGAAACACAGAAATACACACACATGCACAGAAACACACACACAGAAACACACACACACTCACAGAAACACACACACACTCACACACAGAAACACACACACACTCACACACAGAAACATACACACACTAACACACACACACTCACACACAGAAACACACACACTCACACACAGAAACACATACACACACACACACACAGAAACACACACACAGAAACACACACACAGAAACACACACACACTCACACACAGAAACACACACACACTCACACACAGAAACATACACACACATACACACACAGATACTCACACACAGAAACACACACACTCACACACAGAAACACACACACTCACACACACATACACATACACACAGAAACACACACACACTCTCAGAAACATACACATGCACTAACAGAAACACACACACAGAAACACACTCACACACACATACGGAAACACAGATACACACATACACACACAAACACACATACACACACTCACGGAAACACACACACAGAAACACACACACACAAGCACTCACAGAAACACACACTCACAGAAACACACATACACACTGACACACACACACACACATACAGAAACACACATACACTCACACGCACAGAAACACAAATATACACACGGAAACACACACACACAGAAACACACACGCACTCACAGAAACGCACACACACACTCATACACACATACACACACACAGAAACACACACACGCACTAACAGAAACACACACACAGAAACACACACACACACACATACAGAAACACAGATACACACATACGCACACTCACGGAAACACACACACACACAGAAACACACTCACAGAAACACAGAAATACACACACACAGAAACACACACTCACAGAAACACACACACACACAGAAACACACACACATGCACAGAAACACACACACAGAAACACACACACACAGAAACACAAACACACACACTCATGCACACACAGAAACACACACACATACACAGAAACACACACACACACACAGAAACACACACACAGAAACACAGAAATACACACACACTCACAGAAACACACACACATGCACAGAAACACACACACACACACACACAGAAACACACACACACTCTCAGAAACACACACACACACACACAGAAACACACTAACACTCTCAGCAACACACACACGCACTAACAGAAACACACACACACACACACACACACACATACAGAAACACAGATACACACATACGCACACTCACGGAAACACTCACAGAAACACAGAAATACACACACACTCACAGAAACACACTCACAGAAACACACACACACACAGAAACACACACACATGCACAGAAACACATGCACAGAAACACACACACACAGAAACACACACACACACTCATGCACACACAGAAACACACACACATACACAGAAACACACACACACACACACAGCAACACACACACAATCTCAGAAACACACACACGCACTAACAGAAACACACACACAAACACACTCACACACACATACACACACATACAGAAACACAGATACACACACTAACACACACACACTCACACACAGAAACACACACACAGAAACACAATCACACACACATACACACACATACAGAAACACAGATACACACACACACACAAACACACATACGCACACTCACGGAAACACACACACACACAGAAACACACTCACAGAAACACAGAAATACACACACTCACAGAAACACACACTCACAGAAACACACACACACACAGAAACACACACACATGCACAGAAACACACACTCAGAGAAACACACACTCACAGAAACACACACAGAAACACACACACTCACAGAAACACACACACATGCACAGAAACACACACACAGAATCACACACACACAGAAACACAAACACACACACTCATGCACACACAGAAACACACACACATACACAGAAACACACACACACACACACACACACACAGAAACACACACACAGAAACACAGAAATACACACACACTCACAGAAACACACACACACACAGAAACACACACACATGCACAGAAACACACACACACACACAGAAACACACACACACTCTCAGAAACACACACACACACACACACACACAGAAACACACACACACTCTCAGCAACACACACACGCACTAACAGAAACAAACACACACACACACACATACAGAAACACAGATACACACATACGCACACTCACGGAAACACACACACACACACAGAAACACACTCACAGAAACACAGAAATACACACACACTCACAGAAACACACACTCACAGAAACACACACACACAGAAACACACACACATGCACAGAAACACACACACAGAAACACACACACACAGAAACACAGAAATACACACACACTCACAGAAACACACACTCACAGAAACACACACACACAGAAACACACACACGTGCACAGAAACACACACACAGAAACACACACACACTCATGCACACACAGAAACACACACACATACACAGAAACACACACACACACACACACACAGAAACACACACAGAGAAACACAGAAATACACACACACTCACAGAAACACACACACACACAGAAACACACACACATGCACAGAAACACACGCACATGCACAGAAACACACACACAGAAACACACACACACAGAAACACAAACACACACACTCATGCACACACAGAAACACACACATACACAGAAACACACACACACACACACACAGAAACACACACACAGAAACACACACACACTCTCAGAAACACACACACGCACTAACAGAAACACGCACACACAAACACACTCACACACACACACACACACACATACAGAAACACACATGAACTCACACGCACAGAAACACACATATACACACTCACAGAAACACACACACACACACACACACAGAAACACACACACTCAAACACAGAAACAGATACACACACACACACAGAAACACACACACACTCTCAGAAACACACACACACACAGAAACACACACACACTCAGAAACACACACACACTCACAAACACACACACACACAGAAACATACACACACACACATACACACACAGAAACACACACACACTCTCAGAAACACACACACACACTCACAGAAACAAACACACATACACACTCACACACACATACACACACATACAATAACACAGATATACACACACACAGAAACACACATACACACACTCACGGAAACACACACACACGCACACAGAAACACAAACACAGAAACACACACACACAAGCACTCACACACTCACAGAAACACGCACAGAAAAACACACACACACACAAACACACACACACAAACACTCACAGAAACACACACAGAAACACACACACACTCACAGAAACACACACACAGAAACACTCACACACACACAGAAACACCACACACACATACAGAAACACACACACACACACACAGAAACACACACACATACACAGAAACACACACACAGAAACACACATACACACTCACACACACATACACACACATACAATAACACAGATGTACACACACACAGAAATACACATACACACACTCACGGAAACACACACTCACGCACACAGAAACACAAACACAGAAACACACACACAAACACTCACAGAAACACACACACACTCACAGAAACACACATACACACTCACAAACACATACAGAAACAAACATACACACACACGCACAGAAACACACATACACACACTCATGGAAACACACATACACTCACAGAAACACACACACAGAAACACACATACACACTCACACACACATACAGACACAGATATACACACACACAGAAACACACATACACACACTCACGGAAACACACACACGCACACAGAAACACACACACAGAAACACACACACAAGCATTCACAGAAACACACACACACACATACAGAAACACACATGAACTCACACGCACAGAAACACACATATACACACTCACAGAAACACACACACACGCACAGAAACACACACTCACAGAAACACACACACACTCACAGAAACACACACACACACTCAGAAACACACACACAGAAACACACTCACACACACAGAAACACACACACACTCACACACACAAACTTACACACACTCACAAACAGAAACACACACACTCACACCCAGAAACACACACACACACAGAAACACACACACAGAAACACACACACACACTCTCAGAAACACACACACGCACTAACAGAAACACGCACACACAAACACACTCACACACACACACACACACACATACAGAAACACAGATACACAGATACACACTAACACACACACACTCACACACAGAAACACACACACTCAAACACAGAAACACATACACACACACACACACAGAAACACACACACACTCTCAGAAACACACATGCACAGAAACACACACACAGAAACACACACACACTCACAGAAACACACACACACTCACAAACACACACACACACAGAAACACACACTCACACACATACACACACAGAAACACACACACACTCTCAGAAACACACACACACACTCACAGAAACACGCACACACAAACACACATACACACTCACACACACATACACACACATACAATAACACAGATATACACACACACAGAAACACACATACACACACTCACGGAAACACACACACACGCACACAGAAACACAAACACAGAAACACACACACACAAGCACTCACACACTCACAGAAACACGCACAGAAACACACACACACGCACAGAAAAACACACACACAAACACACACAGAAACACACACACAGAAACACACACACACTCTCAGAAACACACACACGCACTAGCAGAAACACGCACACACAAACACACTCACATACACACACATACAGAAACACAGATACACAGATACACACACACACTAACACACACACACTCACACACAGAAACACAGACACTCACACACAGAAACACATACACACACACACACACACAGAAACACACACACACTCTCAGAAACACACACACACTCTCAGAAACACACACACGCACTAACAGAAACACACACACGGAAACACACTCACACACACATACACACACATACAGAAACACAGATACACACACACACACAAACACACATACACACACTCACGTAAACACGCACACAGAAACACACACACACAAGCACTCACACACACACGTACAGAAACACACATACACTCACACGCACAGAAACACACATATACACACTCACGGAAACACACACACACAGAAACACACTCACAGAAACACACACACACACTCAAAGAAACACACACATGCACAGAAACACACACACAGAAACACACACACTCACAGAAACACACACTCACAGAAACACACACACACAGAAACACACACACACTCACAGAAACACACAAACACACTCAAAGAAACACACACATGCACAGAAACACAGACACATGCACAGAAACACACACACAGAAACACACACACTCACAGAAACACACACTCACAGAAACACACACACACAGAAACACAGAAACACACACACACACTCACAGAAACACACACACGCTCTCACAGAAACACACACACGCTCACACACAGAAACACACACACTCACAGAAACACACACACACACACAGAAACACACACACACGCACACACAGAAACATACACACACAAACACACACAAACTCACACACAGAAACACACACACTCACACACAGAAACACATACACACACACAGAAACACACACATAATCTCAGAAACACACACACACACTAACAGAAACACACACACAGAAACACACACACACACACATACACATACATACAGAAACACAGATACACACATACGCACACTCACGGAAACAAACACGCACACACAGAAACATACACACACTAACACACACAAACTCACACACACATACACACACATACAGAAACACAGATACACACACACACACACTAACACACACACACTCACACAAAGAAACACACACACACACACACAGAAACACACACACAGAAACACACACACAGAAATACACACACACACTCACAGAAACACACACTCACAGAAACACACACACAGAAACACTCACAAACACACACACACACAGAAACACACACACACTCACAAAAACACACACACACACTCACGGAAACACACACACACACACACACAGAAACACACACACAGAAACACACACACAAGCACTCACAGAAACACACACACATACTCACAGAAACACACATACACACTCCCACACACACACACACACACATACAGAAACACACATGCACTCACACGCACAGAAACACACATATACACACTCACGGAAACACAGAAATACACACACACTCAGACACACACACACTCACAGAAACACACACGCACAAAAAAAAACACACACACACACACACACACAAACATACACACACTAACACACACACACTCACACACAGAAACACACACACACACACACACACACAGAAACACACACACACAGAAACACACACACACTCTCAGAAACACACACACACTCACAGAAACAAACACACATACAAACTCACACACACATACACACACATACAATAACACAGATATACACACACACGGAAACACACTCACGGAAACACACACACACACACACAGAAACACAAACACAGAAACACACACACACAGGCACTCACACACTCACAGAAACAAACACAGAAACACACACACACTCACAGAAACACACATACACACTCACAAACACACACACATACACAGAAACACACATACACACTCACACACTCACAGAAACACACACACTCACAGAAACACACATACACACTCACACACACATACAGAAACACACATGCACTCACACGCACAGAAACACACATATACACACTCACGGAAACACACTCACAGAAACATAGAAATACACACACACTCAGAGACACACACACTCACAGAAACACACACACACACAGAAACACACACACACACTCACAGAAACACACACACATGCACAGAAACACACACACAGAAACACACACACACTCACAGAAACACACACACACACTCATACATACATACACATACACACACACACACATACACACACACATACAGAAATAGACACACACACACACAGAAATACACATACACACACTCACAGAAACACACACACACTCACAGAAACACACACACAGAAACATACTCACACACAGAAACACACACACTCACACATTCACGGATATACACACACACAAACACATACACACACTCACAGAAACACACACACGCTCTCTCAGAAACACACACACGCTTACACACAGAAACACACACACACTCACAGAAACACACACACACACACACACACAGAAACACACACACACGCACACACAGAAACATACACACACTAACACACACAAACTCACACACAGAAACACACACACTCACACACAGAAACACATACACACACACACAGAAACACACACACAATCTCAGAAACACACACACGCACTAACAGAAACACACACACACAAACACACACAGAAACACACACACACTCTCAGAAACACACACACACACACATACACATACATACAGAAACACAGATACACACATACGAACACTCACGGAAACAAACACACACACACAGAAACATACACACACTAACACACACATACAGAAACACAGATACACACACACACACTAACACACACACACTCACACAAAGAAACACACACACACAGAAACACATACACACACACACGCACACAGAAACACACACACACTCTCAGAAACACACACACGCACTAACAGAAACACACACACAGAAACACACACACACACACATACAAAAACACAGATACATACATACGCACACTCACGGAAACACACACACACACACAGAAACACACTCACAGAAACACAGAAATACACACACACTCACAGAAACACACACTCACAGAAACACACACACACAGAAACACACACACATGCACAGAAACACACACACACAGAAACACACACACACTCTCAGAAACACACACACGCACTAACAGAAACACACACACAGAAACACACACACACACACATACAGAAACACAGATACACACATACGCACACTCACGGAAACACGCACACTCACGGAAACACACACACACACAGAAACACACTCACAGAAACACAGAAATACACACACACTCACAGAAACACACACTCACAGAAACACACACACACACAGAAACACACACACATGCACAGAAACACACACTCAGAGAAACACACACTCACAGAAACACACACAGAAACACACACACTCACAGAAACACACACACATGCACAGAAACACACACACACAGAAACACAAACACACACACTCATGCACACACAGAAACACACACACATACACAGAAACACACACACACACACACACACACACACAAACACACACACAGAAACACAGAAATACACACACACTCACAGAAACACACACACACACAGAAACACACACACACACACACAGAAACACACACACACTCTCAGAAACACACACACACACACACACACACAGAAACACACACACACTCTCAGAAACACACACACACACAGAAACACACACACATGCACAGAAACACATGCACAGAAACACACACACACAGAAACACACACACACACTCATGCACACACAGAAACACACACACATACACAGAAACACACACACACACACAAACACACACACAGCAACACACACACAATCTCAGAAACACACACACGCACTAACAGAAACACACACACAAACACACTCACACACACATACACACACATACAGAAACACAGATACACACACTAACACACACACACTCACACACACAAACACACACACACACACACACTCTCAGAAACACACACACGCACTAACAGAAACACACACACAGAAACACAATCACACAAACATACACACACATACAGAAACACAGATACACACACACACACACAAACACACATACGCACACTCACGGAAACACACACACACACAGAAACACACTCACAGAAACACAGAAATACACACACACTCACAGAAACACACACTCACAGAAACACACACACACACAGAAACACACACACATGCACAGAAACACACACTCAGAGAAACACACACTCACAGAAACACACACAGAAACACACACACTCACAGAAACACACACACATGCACAGAAACACACACACAGAATCACACACACACAGAAACACAAACACACACACTCATACACACACAGAAACACACACACATACACAGAAACACACACACACACACACACACAGAAACACAGAAATACACACACACTCACAGAAACACACACACACAGAAACACACACACATGCACAGAAACACACACACACACAGAAACACACACACACTCTCAGAAACACACACACACACACACACACACAGAAACACACACACACTCTCAGCAACACACACACGCACTAACAGAAACAAACACACACACACATACAGAAACACAGATACACACATACGCACACTCACGGAAACACACACACACACACAGAAACACACTCACAGAAACACAGAAATACACACACACTCACAGAAACACACACTCACAGAAACACACACACACAGAAACACACACACATGCACAGAAACACACACACAGAAACACACACACACAGAAACACAGAAATACACACACACTCACAGAAACACACACTCACAGAAACACACACACAGAAACACACACACATGCACAGAAACACACACACAGAAACACACACACACAGATACACAGAAATACACACACACTCACAGAAACACACACTCACAGAAACACACACACACAGAAACACACACACATGCACAGAAACACACACACACACAGAAACACACACACACACTCACAGAAACACACACACACAGAAACACACACACACTCTCAGAAACACACACACACACTCACAGAAACAAACAAACATACACACTCACACACACATACACACACATACAGTAACACAGATGTACACACACACATACACACACTCACGGAAACACACACACACGCACACAGAAACACAAACACAGAAACACACACACACAAGCACTCACACACTCACAGAAACACACATACACACTCACAAACACATACAGAAACAAACATACACACACACTCATGGAAACACACATACACACACTCATGGAAACACACACACACATACAGAAACACACACACAGAAATACACACACACACTCACAGAAACACACACACAGAAACACTCACACACACACAGAAACACCACACACACATACAGAAACACACACACACACACAGAAACACACACACACACACAGAAACACACACACAGAAACACACATACACACTCACACACACATACAAAAACACAGATATACACACACACACAGGAACACACACACACACTCACAGAAACACACACAGAAACACACACACACTCAGAGAAACACACACACTCACAGAAACACACACACTCACAGAAACACACACATTCACACACACAGAAACACACACACTCTCACAGAAACACACTCACACACAGAAACACAAACACACTCACAGAAACACACACACACACAGAAACACACACCACACAGAAACACACACACACACTCACAGAAACACACACACACAGAAACACACACACACACAGAAACACACACACACTCTCAGAAACACACACACACTCTCACAGAAACAAACACACATACACACTCACACACACATACACACACATACAATAACACAGATGTACACACACACAGAAATACACATACACACACTCACGGAAACACACACACACGCACACAGAAACACAAACACAGAAACACACACACACAAACACTCACAGAAACACACACACACTCACAGAAACACACATACACACTCACAAACACATACAGAAACAAACATACACACACACGCACAGAAACACACATACACACACTCATGGAAACACACATACACTCACAGAAACACACACACAGAAACACACATACACACACACACACACACATAAACACACACACACACACAGAAATACACACACAGAAACACACACACACACTCACAGAAACAAACACACACACACAAACTCACACACAGAAACACACACACACGTACACACACATACAGAAACACAGATACACACACACACACACTAACACACACACACTCACACAAAGAAACACACACACACACACACACAGAAACACACACACACTCACAGAAACACACACACAGAAACACTCACAAACACACACACACACAGAAACACACACACACACTCACAGAAACACACACACACACTCACGGAAACACCCACACACGCACACAGAAACACCACACACACATACAAAAACACACACACACACACACACAGAAACACACACGCATACACAGAAACACACACACAGAAACACACATACACACTCACACACACACATACAGAAACACAGATATACACACACACACACACACGCACAGAAGCACACATACACACACTCACGGAAACACGCACACAGAAACACACACACAAGCACTCACAGAAACACACACACACACTCACAGAAACACACATACACACACACACATACAGAAACAAACATACACTCACACGCACAGAAACACACATATACACACTCACGGAAACACACACACACTCAGAAACACACTCACAGAAACACAGAAAAACACACACACTCCGAGACACACACACTCACAGAAACACACACACAGAAACACACACACACTCACAGAAACACACACACACACTCATACACACATACACACACACACACATACACACACACATACAGAAATAGACACACACACTCACAGAAACACACACACAGAAATACACATACACACTCACAGAAACACACACACACTCACAGAAACACACACACACTCACAGAAACATACTCACACACAGAAACACACACACAGAAACACACACACTCACACATTCACTGATATACACACACACAAACACATACACACACTCACAGAAACACACACACGCTCTCACAGAAACACACACACGCTCACACACAGAAACACACACACACTCACAGAAACACACACACACACACACACACACACACAGAAACACACACACACGCACACACAGAAACATACACACACTAACACACACAAACACACACACAGAAACACACACACTCACACACAGAAACACATACACACACACACACACAGAAACACACACACAATCTCAGAAACACGCACACAGAAACACACACACACTCTCAGAAACACACACACACACTAACAGAAACACACTCACGGAAACACACACACACACAGAAACACACTCACAGAAACACAGAAATACACACACACTCAGAGACACACACACTCACAGAAACACACACACAGAAACACACACACACTCACAGAAACACACACACACACACTCATACACACATACACATACACACACACATACAGAAATAGACACACACACTCAGAAACACACACACAGAAATACACATACACACTCACAGAAACACACACACACTCACAGAAACACACACACACTCTCAGAAACACACACACACACTAACAGAAACACACACACAGAAACACACACACATACACATACATACAGAAACGCAGATATACACATACGCACACTCACGGAAACAAACACGCACACACAGAAACATACACACACTCACACACAGAAACACACACACACATACACACACATACAGAAACACAGATACACACACACACACACTAACACACACACACTCACACAACGAAACACACACACACAGAAACACATACACACACACAGACACACACACAGAAACACACACACACTCTCAGAAACACAAACACGCACTAACAGAAAAACACACACACAAACACACACACACACACATACAGAAACACAGATACACACATACGCACACTCATGGAAACACACACACACACACAGAAACACACTCACAGAAACACAGAAATACACACACACTCACAGAAACACACACTCACAGAAACACACACACACAGAAACACACACACATGCACAGAAACACACACACACAAACACCCACACACAGAAACACAAACACACGCACTCATGCACACACAGAAACACACACACATACACAGAAACACACACACACACACACACAGAAACACACACACAGAATCACAGAAATACACACACACTCACAGAAACACACACTCACAGAAACACACACTCACAGAAACACACACACACACAGAAACACACACACATGCACAGAAACACACACACATGCACAGAAACACACACACAGAAACACAAACACACACACTCATGCACACACAGAAACACACACATACACAGAAACACACACACACACACACACACACAGAAACACACACACTGCAACACACACACAATCTCAGAAACACACTCACACGCACTAACAGAAACACACACACACAGAAACACACACACACTCTCAGAAACACACACACACAATCACAGAAACAAACACACATACACACTCACACACACATACACACACATACAGTAACACAGATGCACACACACACATACACACACTCACAGAAACACACACACAGAAACACTCACACACACACAGAAACACCACACACACATACAGAAACACACACACACACACAGAAACACACACACATACACAGAAACACACACACAGAAACACACATACACACTCACACACACATAAAGAAACACAGATATACACACACACACAGGAACACACACACACACTCACAGAAACACACACAAACACACACACACTCAGAGAAACACACACACTCACAGAAACACACACACTCACAGAAATACACACATTCACACACACAGAAACACACACACTCTCACAGAAACACACTCACACACACAAACACAAACACACTCACAGAAACACACACACACACAGAAACACACACACACACACAGAAACACACACACACACTCACAGAAACACACACACACAGAAACACACACACACACACAGAAACACACACACACTCTCAGAAACACACACACACTCACAGAAACACACACACATACACACTCACACACACATACACACACATACAATAACACAGATGTACACACACACAGAAATACACATACACACATTCACGGAAACACGCACACAGAAACACACACACACAAGCACTCACACACAAAAACACACACACACTCACAGAAACACACATACACTCACACACACACACACATACAGAAACACACATACACTCACACGCACAGAAACACACATATACACACTCACGGAAACACACACACACAGAAACACACTCACAGAAACACACACACTCACAGAAACACACACACAGAAATACACATACACACTCACATAAACACACACACTCACAGAAACACACACACAGAAACACACACACTCACAGAAACACACACTCACAGAAACACACACAAATGCACAGAAACACACACAAATGCACAGAAACACACACACACTCACAGAAACACACACACTCACAGAAACACACACACAGAAACACACATACACACACACATACAGAAATACACACACACACTCACAGAAACACACACACAGAAATACACATACACACTCACATAAACACACACACTCACAGAAACACACACACACTCACAGAAACACACTCACACACAGAAACACACACACACACTCACGGATATACACACACACAGAAACACACACACATTCAAACACAGAAACATACACACACACTCACAGAAACACACACACACACACACACTCATGCACACACAGAAACACACACGCACACACAGAAACACACAAACACACACAGAAACGCACATACACACACAGAAACACAAACACAAACACAGAAACACACACACAAACACACACACAGAAACACACACACACAGAAACACATACACACAGAAACACACACACATACACAGAAACACACACACACACACACACACAAACACACACACAGAAACACAGAAATACACACACACTCACAGAAACACACACACACACAGAAACACACACACACACACACAGAAACACACACACACTCTCAGAAACACACACACACACACACACACACAGAAACACACACACACTCTCAGAAACACACACACACACAGAAACACACACACATGCACAGAAACACATGCACAGAAACACACACACACAGAAACACACACACACACTCATGCACACACAGAAACACACACACATACACAGAAACACACACACACACACACAAACACACACACAGCAACACACACACAATCTCAGAAACACACACACGCACTAACAGAAACACACACACAAACACACTCACACACACATACACACACATACAGAAACACAGATACACACACTAACACACACACACTCACACACACAAACACACACACTCACACACAGAAACACATACACACACACACACACTCTCAGAAACACACACACGCACTAACAGAAACACACACACAGAAACACAATCACACAAACATACACACACATACAGAAACACAGATACACACACACACACACAAACACACATACGCACACTCACGGAAACACACACACACACAGAAACACACTCACAGAAACACAGAAATACACACACACTCACAGAAACACACACTCACAGAAACACACACACACACAGAAACACACACACATGCACAGAAACACACACTCAGAGAAACACACACTCACAGAAACACACACACAAACACACACACTCACAGAAACACACACACATGCACAGAAACACACACACAGAATCACACACACACAGAAACACAAACACACACACTCATACACACACAGAAACACACACACATACACAGAAACACACACACACACACACACACACACAAACACAGAAATACACACACACTCACAGAAACACACACACACAGAAACACACACACATGCACAGAAACACACACACACACAGAAACACACACACACTCTCAGAAACACACACACACACACACACACACAGAAACACACACACACTCTCAGCAACACACACACGCACTAACAGAAACAAACACACACACACATACAGAAACACAGATACACACATACGCACACTCACGGAAACACACACACACACACAGAAACACACTCACAGAAACACAGAAATACACACACACTCACAGAAACACACACTCACAGAAACACACACACACAGAAACACACACACATGCACAGAAACACACACACAGAAACACACACACACAGAAACACAGAAATACACACACACTCACAGAAACACACACTCACAGAAACACACACACAGAAACACACACACATGCACAGAAACACACACACAGAAACACACACACACAGAAACACAGAAATACACACACACTCACAGAAACACACACTCACAGAAACACACACACACAGAAACACACACACATGCACAGAAACACACACACACACAGAAACACACACACACACTCACAGAAACACACACACACAGAAACACACACACACTCTCAGAAACACACACACACACTCACAGAAACAAACAAACATACACACTCACACACACATACACACACATACAGTAACACAGATGTACACACACACATACACACACTCACGGAAACACACACACACGCACACAGAAACACAAACACAGAAACACACACACACAAGCACTCACACACTCACAGAAACACACATACACACTCACAAACACATACAGAAACAAACATACACACACACTCATGGAAACACACATACACACACTCATGGAAACACACACACACATACAGAAACACACACACAGAAATACACACACACACTCACAGAAACACACACACAGAAACACTCACACACACACAGAAACACCACACACACATACAGAAACACACACACACACACAGAAACACACACACACACACAGAAACACACACACAGAAACACACATACACACTCACACACACATACAAAAACACAGATATACACACACACACAGGAACACACACACACACTCACAGAAACACACACAGAAACACACACACACTCAGAGAAACACACACACTCACAGAAACACACACACTCACAGAAACACACACATTCACACACACAGAAACACACACACTCTCACAGAAACACACTCACACACAGAAACACAAACACACTCACAGAAACACACACACACACAGAAACACACACCACACAGAAACACACACACACACTCACAGAAACACACACACACAGAAACACACACACACACAGAAACACACACACACTCTCAGAAACACACACACACTCTCACAGAAACAAACACACATACACACTCACACACACATACACACACATACAATAACACAGATGTACACACACACAGAAATACACATACACACACTCACGGAAACACACACACACGCACACAGAAACACAAACACAGAAACACACACACACAAACACTCACAGAAACACACACACACTCACAGAAACACACATACACACTCACAAACACATACAGAAACAAACATACACACACACGCACAGAAACACACATACACACACTCATGGAAACACACATACACTCACAGAAACACACACACAGAAACACACATACACACACACACACACACATAAACACACACACACACACAGAAATACACACACAGAAACACACACACACACTCACAGAAACAAACACACACACACAAACTCACACACAGAAACACACACACACGTACACACACATACAGAAACACAGATACACACACACACACACTAACACACACACACTCACACAAAGAAACACACACACACACACACACAGAAACACACACACACTCACAGAAACACACACACAGAAACACTCACAAACACACACACACACAGAAACACACACACACACTCACAGAAACACACACACACACTCACGGAAACACCCACACACGCACACAGAAACACCACACACACATACAAAAACACACACACACACACACACAGAAACACACACGCATACACAGAAACACACACACAGAAACACACATACACACTCACACACACACATACAGAAACACAGATATACACACACACACACACACGCACAGAAGCACACATACACACACTCACGGAAACACGCACACAGAAACACACACACAAGCACTCACAGAAACACACACACACACTCACAGAAACACACATACACACACACACATACAGAAACAAACATACACTCACACGCACAGAAACACACATATACACACTCACGGAAACACACACACACTCAGAAACACACTCACAGAAACACAGAAAAACACACACACTCCGAGACACACACACTCACAGAAACACACACACAGAAACACACACACACTCACAGAAACACACACACACACTCATACACACATACACACACACACACATACACACACACATACAGAAATAGACACACACACTCACAGAAACACACACACAGAAATACACATACACACTCACAGAAACACACACACACTCACAGAAACACACACACACTCACAGAAACATACTCACACACAGAAACACACACACAGAAACACACACACTCACACATTCACTGATATACACACACACAAACACATACACACACTCACAGAAACACACACACGCTCTCACAGAAACACACACACGCTCACACACAGAAACACACACACACTCACAGAAACACACACACACACACACACACACACACAGAAACACACACACACGCACACACAGAAACATACACACACTAACACACACAAACACACACACATAAACACACACACTCACACACAGAAACACATACACACACACACACACAGAAACACACACACAATCTCAGAAACACGCACACAGAAACACACACACACTCTCAGAAACACACACACACACTAACAGAAACACACTCACGGAAACACACACACACACAGAAACACACTCACAGAAACACAGAAATACACACACACTCAGAGACACACACACTCACAGAAACACACACACAGAAACACACACACACTCACAGAAACACACACACACACACTCATACACACATACACATACACACACACATACAGAAATAGACACACACACTCAGAAACACACACACAGAAATACACATACACACTCACAGAAACACACACACACTCACAGAAACACACACACACTCTCAGAAACACACACACACACTAACAGAAACACACACACAGAAACACACACACATACACATACATACAGAAACGCAGATATACACATACGCACACTCACGGAAACAAACACGCACACACAGAAACATACACACACTCACACACAGAAACACACACACACATACACACACATACAGAAACACAGATACACACACACACACACTAACACACACACACTCACACAACGAAACACACACACACAGAAACACATACACACACACAGACACACACACAGAAACACACACACACTCTCAGAAACACAAACACGCACTAACAGAAAAACACACACACAAACACACACACACACACATACAGAAACACAGATACACACATACGCACACTCATGGAAACACACACACACACACAGAAACACACTCACAGAAACACAGAAATACACACACACTCACAGAAACACACACTCACAGAAACACACACACACAGAAACACACACACATGCACAGAAACACACACACACAAACACCCACACACAGAAACACAAACACACGCACTCATGCACACACAGAAACACACACACATACACAGAAACACACACACACACACACACAGAAACACACACACAGAAACACAGAAATACACACACACTCACAGAAACACACACTCACAGAAACACACACTCACAGAAACACACACACACACAGAAACACACACACATGCACAGAAACACACACACATGCACAGAAACACACACACAGAAACACAAACACACACACTCATGCACACACAGAAACACACACATACACAGAAACACACACACACACACACACACACAGAAACACACACACTGCAACACACACACAATCTCAGAAACACACTCACACGCACTAACAGAAACACACACACACAGAAACACACACACACTCTCAGAAACACACACACACAATCACAGAAACAAACACACATACACACTCACACACACATACACACACATACAGTAACACAGATGTACACACACACATACACACACTCACAGAAACACACACACAGAAACACTCACACACACACAGAAACACCACACACACATACAGAAACACACACACACACACAGAAACACACACACATACACAGAAACACACACACAGAAACACACATACACACTCACACACACATAAAGAAACACAGATATACACACACACACAGGAACACACACACACACTCACAGAAACACACACAAACACACACACACTCAGAGAAACACACACACTCACAGAAACACACACACTCACAGAAATACACACATTCACACACACAGAAACACACACACTCTCACAGAAACACACTCACACACACAAACACAAACACACTCACAGAAACACACACACACACAGAAACACACACACACACACAGAAACACACACACACACTCACAGAAACACACACACACAGAAACACACACACACACAGAAACACACACACACTCTCAGAAACACACACACACTCACAGAAACACACACACATACACACTCACACACACATACACACACATACAATAACACAGATGTACACACACACAGAAATACACATACACACATTCACGGAAACACGCACACAGAAACACACACACACAAGCACTCACACACAAAAACACACACACACTCACAGAAACACACATACACTCACACACACACACACATACAGAAACACACATACACTCACACGCACAGAAACACACATATACACACTCACGGAAACACACACACACAGAAACACACTCACAGAAACACACACACTCACAGAAACACACACACAGAAATACACATACACACTCACATAAACACACACACTCACAGAAACACACACACAGAAACACACACACTCACAGAAACACACACTCACAGAAACACACACAAATGCACAGAAACACACACACAGAAACACACACACACTCACAGAAACACACACACTCACAGAAACACACACACAGAAACACACATACACACACACATACAGAAATACACACACACACTCACAGAAACACACACACAGAAATACACATACACACTCACATAAACACACACACTCACAGAAACACACACACACTCACAGAAACACACTCACACACAGAAACACACACACACACTCACGGATATACACACACACAGAAACACACACACATTCAAACACAGAAACATACACACACACTCACAGAAACACACACACACACACACACTCATGCACACACAGAAACACACACGCACACACAGAAACACACAAACACACACAGAAACGCACATACACACACAGAAACACAAACACAAACACAGAAACACACACACAAACACACACACAGAAACACACACACACAGAAACACACACACACACACAGAAACACACACACAGAAACACACATACACACTCACACACACATACAAAAACACAGATATACACACACACACAGGAACACACACACACACTCACAGAAACACACACAGAAACACACACACACTCAGAGAAACACACACACTCACAGAAACACACACACTCACAGAAACACACACATTCACACACACAGAAACACACACACTCTCACAGAAACACACTCACACACAGAAACACAAACACACTCACAGAAACACACACACACACAGAAACACACACCACACAGAAACACACACACACACTCACAGAAACACACACACACAGAAACACATACACACAGAAACACATACACACACAGAAACACACTCACACACAGAAACACACACACACTCACAGAAACACACACACACAGAAACACACACACATTCAAACACAGAAACATACACAGACACTCACAGAAACACACGCACACACACACACACACACACTCATGCACACACAGAAACACACACGCACACACAGAAACACACAAACACACACAGAAACACACATACACACACAAACGCACATACACACACAGAAACACAAACACAAACACAGAAACACACACACAAACACACACACACACAGAAACACACACACACAGAAACACATACACACACAGAAACACATACACACACAGAAACACACTCACACACAGAAACACACATACACTCACAGAAACACACACACACACACAGAAACACACACACACTCACAGAAACATACTCACACACAGAAACACACACACTCACACATTCACTGATATACACACACACAAATACATACACACACTCACAGAAACACACACACGCTCTCACAGAAACACACACACGCTCACACACAGAAACACACACACACTCACAGAAACACACACACACACACACAGAAACACACACACACTAACACACACAAACTCACACACAGAAACACACACACAATCTCAGAAACACACACACGCACTAACAGAAACACACACACACAAACACACACAGAAACACACACACACTCTCAGAAACACACACACACACTAACAGAAACACACTCACGGAAACACACACACACACAGAAACACACTCACAGAAATACACACACACTCAGAGACACACACACTCACAGAAACACACACACATGCACAGAAACACTCACGGAAACACACACACACACACAGAAACACACTCACAGAAACACAGAAATACACACACACTCACAGAAACACACACTCACAGAAACACACACACACAGAAACACGCACACAGAAACACACACACTCACAGAAACACACACACAGAAATACACATACACACTCACATAAACACACACACTCACAGAAACACACACACACTCACAGAAACACACACTCACAGAAACACACACATGCACAGAAATACACACACATGCACAGAAAGACACACACAGAAACACACACACACTCACAGAAACACACACACTCACAGAAACACACACTCACAGAAACACACACAAATGCACAGAAACACACACACAGAAACACACACACACTCACAGAAACACACACACAGAAACACACACACAGAAACACACATACACACACACATACAGAAATACACACACACACTCACAGAAACACACACACAGAAATACACATACACACTAACATAAACACACACACTCACAGAAACACACACACACTCACAGAAACACACTCACACACAGAAACACACACACACTCACACACAGAAACACACACACACACTCACGGATATACACACACACAGAAACACACACACATTCAAACACAGAAACATACACACACACTCACAGAAACACACACACACACACACACTCATGCACACACAGAAACACACACACACACACAGAAACACGCACACAGAAACACACACACTCACAGAAACACACACACAGAAATACACATACACACTCACATAAACACACACACTCACAGAAACACACACACACTCACAGAAACACACACTCACAGAAACACACACATGCACAGAAATACACACACATGCACAGAAAGACACACACAGAAACACACACACACTCACAGAAACACACACACTCACAGAAACACACACTCACAGAAACACACACAAATGCACAGAAACACACACACAGAAACACACACACACTCACAGAAACACACACACAGAAACACACACACAGAAACACACATACACACACACATACAGAAATACACACACACACTCACAGAAACACACACACAGAAATACACATACACACTAACATAAACACACACACTCACAGAAACACACACACACTCACAGAAACACACTCACACACAGAAACACACACACTCACACACAGAAACACACACACACACTCACGGATATACACACACACAGAAACACACACACATTCAAACACAGAAACATACACACACACTCACAGAAACACACACACACACACACACTCATGCACACACAGAAACACACACGCACACACAGAAACACACAAACACACACAGAAACGCACATACACACACAGAAACACAAACACAAACACAGAAACACACACACAAACACACACACAGAAACACACACACACAGAAACACATACACACACAGAAACACACTCACACACAGAAACACACACACACTCACAGAAACACACACACACAGAAACACACACACATTCAAACACAGAAACATACACAGACACTCACAGAAACACACGCACACACACACACACACACACACTCATGCACACACAGAAACACACACGCACACACAGAAACACACAAACACACACAGAAACACACATACACACAGAAACGCACATACACACACAGAAACACAAACACAGAAACACACACACAAACACACACACACACAGAAACACACACACACAGAAACACATACACACACAGAAACACACTCACACACAGAAACACACATACACTCACAGAAACACACACACACACACAGAAACACACACACACTCACAGAAACATACTCACACACAGAAACACACACACTCACACATTCACTGATATACACACACACAAATACATACACACACTCACAGAAACACACACACGCTCTCACAGAAACACACACACGCTCACACACAGAAACACACACACACTCACAGAAACACACACACACACACACAGAAACACACACACACTAACACACACAAACTCACACACAGAAACACACACACAATCTCAGAAACACACACACGCACTAACAGAAACACACACACACAAACACACACAGACTCTCAGAAACACACACACACACTAACAGAAACACACTCACGGAAACACACACACACACAGAAACACACTCACAGAAATACACACACACTCAGAGACACACACACTCACAGAAACACACACACATGCACAGAAACACACTCACGGAAACACACACACACAGAAACACACTCACAGAAACACAGAAATACACACACACTCACAGAAACACACACTCACAGAAACACACACACACACACAAACACACACACAGAAACACACACACACAGAAACACAAACACACACACTCATGCACACACAGAAACACACACACATACACAGAAACACACACACACACACACAGAAACACACACACAGCAACACACACACAATCTCAGAAACACACACACGCACTAACAGAAACACACACACACAAACACACTCACACACACAGAAACACACACACACTCACAGAAACACTCACACACAGAAACACACACACATTCAAACACAGAAACATACACACACTCACAGAAACACACACACACACAGAAACACACACACACACTCACAGAAACTCACACACACAGAAACACACACACACTCTCAGAAACACACACACACACTCACAGAAACAAACACACATACACACTCACACACACATACACACACATACAATAACACAGATGTACACACACACATACACACACTCACGGAAACACACACACACACACACAGAAACACAAACACAGAAACACACACACACAAGCACTCACACACTCACAGAAACACACACAGAAACACACACACTCACAGAAACACACATACACACTCACAAACACATACAGAAACAAACATACACACACACGCACAGAAACACACATACACACACTGATGGAAACACACACACACACATACAGAAACACACACACAGAAATACACACACACTCACAGAAACACACACACAGAAACACTCACACACACACAGAAACACCACACACACATACAGAAACACACACACACACACACAGAAACACACACACATACACAGAAACACACACACAGAAACACACATACACACTCACACACACATACACACACATACAATAACACAGATGTACACACACACAGAAATACACATACACACACTCACGGAAACACACACTCAAGCACACAGAAACACAAACACAGAAACACACACACAAACACTCACAGAAACACACACACACTCACAGAAACACACATACACACTCACAAACACATACAGAAACAAACATACACACACACGCACAGAAACACACATACACACACTCATGGAAACACACATACACTCACAGAAACACACACACAGAAACACACATACACACTCACACACACATACACACACACTCACAGAAACACCACACATACAGAAACACACACACACACACACAGAAACACACACGCATACACAGAAACACACACACAGAAACACACATACACACTCACACACACATACAGAAACACAGATATACACACACACAGAAACACACATACACACACTCACGGAAACACACACACACTCACAGAAACACACATACACACACACACACACATACACACACACACACATACAGAAACACACATGAACTCACATGAACACAAACACACATATACACACTCACGGAAACACACACACTCACAGAAACACACACACACACAGAAACACACACACACACTCACAGAAACACACACACATGCACAGAAACACACACACAGAAACACACACACACTCACATAAACACACACACTCACAGAAACACACACACACTCACAGAAACACACACACACTCACAGAAACACACTCACACACAGAAACACACACACACTCACACACAGAAACACACACACACACTCACAGATATACACACACACAAACACATACACACACTCACAGAAACTCACACACACAGAAACACACACACACTCACAGAAACACTCACACACAGAAACACACACACATTCAAATACAGAAACATACACACACACTCACAGAAACACACACACACACACACACACACTCATGCACACACAGAAACACACACGCACACACAGAAACACACAAACACACACACACAGAAACACATACAAACACAGAAACACACATACACACAGAAACGCACATACACACACAGAAACACAAACACAGAAACACACACACAAACACACACACACAAACACACACACACAGAAACACATACACACACAGAAAAACACTCACACACAGAAACACACATACACTCACAGAAACACACACACACACAGAAACACACACACACTCACAGAAACATACTCACACACAGAAACACACACACTCACACATTCACTGATATACACACACACAAACACATACACACACTCACAGAAACACACACACGCTCTCACAGAAACACACACACGCTCACACACAGAAACACACACACTCACAGAAACACACACACACACACAGAAACACACACACACGCACACACAGAAACATACACACACTAACATACACAAACTCACACACAGAAACACACACACAGAAACACATACACACACACACACACAGATACACACACACAATCTCAGAAACACACACACGCACTAACAGAAACACACACACACAAACACACACAGAAACACACACACACACTAACAGAAACACACTCACGGAAACACACACACACACAGAAACACACTCACAGAAACACAGAAATACACACACACTCAGAGACACACACACTCACAGAAACACACACACATGCACAGAAACACACATACAGAAACACACACATACTCACAGAAACACACACACACACTCATACACACATACACATACACACACATACACACACACATACAGAAATAGACACACACACTCACAGAAACACACACACAGAAATACACATACACACTCACAGAAACACACACACACTCACAGAAACACACACACACTAACAGAAACACACACACAGAAACACACACACATACACATACGTACAGAAACACAGATACACACATACGCACACTCACGGAAACAAACACGCACACACAGAAACATACACACACTAACACACACAAACTCACACACAGAAACACACACACACATACACACACATACAGAAACACAGATACACACACACACACACACAAACACACACACACTCTCAGAAACACACACACGCACTAACAGAAACACACACACAGAAACACACACACACACACATACAGAAACACAGATACACACATACGCACACTCACGGAAACACACACACACACAGAAACACACTCACAGAAACACAGAAATACACACACACTCACAGAAACACACACTCACAGAAACACACACACACACAGAAACACACACACATGCACAGAAACACACACATGCACAGAAACACACACACAGAAACACACACACACAGAAACACAAACACACACACTCATGCACACACAGAAACACACACACATACACAGAAACACACACACACACACAGAAACACACACACAGCAACACACACACAATCTCAGAAACACACACACGCACTAACAGAAACACACACACACAAACACACTCACACACACAGAAACACACACACACTCACAGAAACACTCACACACAGAAACACACACACACTCACAGAAACACACACACACACTCACAGAAACACACACTCTCAGAAACACACACACACACTCACAGAAACATACACACTCACACACACATACACACACATACAATAACACAGATGTACACACACACATACACACACTCACGGAAACACACACACACGCACAGAAACACTCACACACAGAAACACACACACATTCAAACACAGAAACATACACACACACTCACAGAAACACACACACACACACACACACTCATGCACACACAGAAACACACACGCACACACAGAAACACACAAACACACACACACAGAAACACATACAAACACAGAAACACACATACACACAGAAACGCACATACACACACAGAAACACAAACACAAACACAGAAACACACACACAAACACACACACACAAACACACACACACACAAACACACACACACAGAAACACACACACACAGAAACACACACACACAGAAACACACACACACACAGAAACACACTCACACACACAGAAGCACACTCACACACAGAAACACACATACACTCACAGAAACACACACACATAGAAACATACTCACACACAGAAACACACACACAGAAACACACACACTCACACATTCACTGATATACACACACAAACACATACACACACTCACAGAAACACACACACGCTCACACACAGAAACACACACACACACACACACAGAAACACACACACACGCACACACAGAAACATACACACACTAACATACACAAACTCACACACAGAAACACACACACAGAAACACATACACACACACACACAGATACACACACACAATCTCAGAAACACACACACGCACTAACAGAAACACACACACACAAACACACACAGAAACACACACACACTCTCAGAAACACACACACACACTAACAGAAACACACTCACGGAAACACACACACACACAGAAACACACTCACAGAAACACAGAAATACACACACACTCAGAGACACACACACTCACAGAAACACACACACATGCACAGAAACACACACACAGAAACACATACATACTCACAGAAACACACACACACACTCATACACACATACACATACACACACACATACACACACACATACAGAAATAGACACACACACTCACAGAAACACACACACAGAAATACACATACACACTCACAGAAACACACACACACTCACAGAACACAAACACACTAACAGAAACACACACACATACACATACATACAGAAACACAGATACACACATACGCACACTCACGGAAACAAACACGCACACACAGAAACATACACACACTAACACACACAAACTCACAACAGAAACACACACACACATACACACACATACAGAAACACAGATACACACACACACACACACACACACACAAACACACACACACTCTCAGAAACACACACACGCACTTACAGAAACACACACACAGAAACACACACACACACACATACAGAAACACAGATACACACATACGCACACTCACGGAAACACACATACACACACAGAAACACACTCACAGAAACACAGAAATACACACACACTCACAGAAACACACACTCACAGAAACACACACACACACAGAAACACACACACATGCACAGAAACACACACACAGAAACACATACACACAGAAACACAAACACACACACTCATGCACACACAGAAACACACACACATACACAGAAACACACACACAGCAACACACATACACATACACACACATACAATAACACAGATGTACACACACACAGAAATACACATACACACACTCACGGAAACACACACTCACGCACACAGAAACACAAACACAGAAACACACACACAAACACTCACAGAAACACACACACACTCACAGAAACACACATACACACTCACAAACACATACAGAAACAAACATACACACACACGCACAGAAACACACATACACACACTCATGGAAACACACATACACTCACAGAAACACACACACAGAAATACACACACACTCACAGAAACACACACACAGAAACACTCACACACACACAGAAACACCACACACACATACAGAAACACACACACACACACACAGAAACACACACACATACACAGAAACACACACACAGAAACACACATACACACTCACACACACATACACACACATACAATAACACAGATGTACACACACACAGAAATACACATACACACACTCACGGAAACACACACTCACGCACACAGAAACACAAACACAGAAACACACACACAAACACTCACAGAAACACACACACACTCACAGAAACACACATACACACTCACAAACACATACAGAAACAAACATACACACACACGCACAGAAACACACATACACACACTCATGGAAACACACATACACTCACAGAAACACACACACAGAAACACACATACACACTCACACACACATACACACACACTCACAGAAACACCACACACACAGAAACACTCACACACACACAGAAACACCACACACACATACAGAAACACACACACACACACACAGAAACACACACGCATACACAGAAACACACACACAGAAACACACATACACACTCACACACACATACAGAAACACAGATATACACACACACAGAAACACACATACACACACTCACGGAAACACACACACACACAGATACACACACACAATCTCAGAAACACACACACGCACTAACAGAAACACACACACACAAACACACACAGAAACACACACACACACTAACAGAAACACACTCACGGAAACACACACACACACATAAACACACTCACAGAAACACAGAAATACACACACACTCAGAGACACACACACTCACAGAAACACACACACATGCACAGAAACACACATACAGAAACACACACATACTCACAGAAACACACACACACACTCATACACACATACACATACACACACATACACACACACATACAGAAATAGACACACACACTCACAGAAACACACACACAGAAATACACATACACACTCACAGAAACACACACACACTCACAGAAACACACACACACTAACAGAAACACACACACAGAAACACACACACATACACATACGTACAGAAACACAGATACACACATACGCACACTCACAAAAACAAACACGCACACACAGAAACATACACACACTAACACACACAAACTCACACACAGAAACACACACACACATACACACACATACAGAAACACAGATACACACACACACACACACAAACACACACACTCTCTCAGAAACACACACACGCACTAACAGAAACACACACACAGAAACACACACACACACACATACAGAAACACAGATACACACATACGCACACTCACGGAAACACACACACACACACAGAAACACACTCACAGAAACACAGAAATACACACACACTCACAGAAACACACACTCACAGAAACACACACACACACAGAAACACACACACATGCACAGAAACACACACATGCACAGAAACACACACACAGAAACATACACACACAGAAACACAAACACACACACTCATGCACACACAGAAACACACACACATACACAGAAACACACACACACACACAGAAACACACACACAGCAACACACACACAATCTCAGAAACACACACACGCACTAACAGAAACACACACACACAAACACACTCACACACACAGAAACACACACACACTCACAGAAACACTCACACACAGAAACACACACACACTCACAGAAACACACACACACAGAAACACACACACACACTCACAGAAACACACACTCTCAGAAACACACACACACACTCACAGAAACATACACACTCACACACACATACAATAACACAGATGTACACACACACATACACACACTCACGGAAACACACACACACGCACAGAAACACTCACACACAGAAACACACACACATTCAAACACTGAAACATACACACACTCACAGAAACACACACACACACACACACTCATGCACACACAGAAACACACACGCACACAAAGAAACACACAAACACACACACACAGAAACACATACAAACACAGAAACACACATACACACAGAAACGCACATACACACACAGAAACACAAACACAAACACAGAAACACACACACAAACACACACACACAAACACACACACACACAAACACACACACACAGAAACACACACACAGAAACACACACACACACAGAAACACACTCACACACACAGAAGCACACTCACACACAGAAACACACATACACTCACAGAAACACACACACATAGAAACATACTCACACACAGAAACACACACACAGAAACACACACACTCACACATTCACTGATATACACACACAAACACATACACACACTCACAGAAACACACACACGCTCACACACAGAAACACACACACACACACACACAGAAACACACACACACGCACACACAGAAACATACACACACTAACATACACAAACTCACACACAGAAACACACACACAGAAACACATACACACACACACACACACAGATACACACACACAATCTCAGAAACACACACACGCACTAACAGAAACACACACACACAAACACACACAGAAACACACACACACTCTCAGAAACACACACACACACTAACAGAAACACACTCACGGAAACACACACACACACAGAAACACACTCACAGAAACACAGAAATACACACACACTCAGAGACACACACACTCACAGAAACACACACACATGCACAGAAACACACACACAGAAACACATACATACTCACAGAAACACACACACACACTCATACACACATACACATACACACACACATACACACACACATACAGAAATAGACACACACACTCACAGAAACACACACACAGAAATACACATACACACTCACAGAAACACACACACACTCACAGAAACACAAACACACTAACAGAAACACACACACAGAAACACACACACATACACATACATACAGAAACACAGATACACACATACGCACACTCACGGAAACAAACACGCACACACAGAAACATACACACACTAACACACACAAACTCACAACAGAAACACACACACACATACACACACATACAGAAACACAGATACACACACACACACACACACAAACACACACACACTCTCAGAAACACACACACGCACTTACAGAAACACACACACAGAAACACACACACACACACATACAGAAACACTGATACACACATACGCACACTCACGGAAACACACACACACACACACAGAAACACACTCACAGAAACACAGAAATACACACACACTCACAGAAACACACACTCACAGAAACACACACACACACAGAAACACACACACATGCACAGATACACACACACAGAAACACACACACACAGAAACACAAACACACACACTCATGCACACACAGAAACACACACACATACACAGAAACACACACACAGCAACACACACACAATCTCAGAAACACACACACGCACTAACAGAAACACACACACACAAACACACTCACACACACAGAAACACACACACATTCAAACACAGAAACATACACACACACTCACAGAAACATACACACACACACAGAAACACACACACACTCACAGAAACACACACACACTGAAACACACACACACACTCTCAGAAACACACACACTCACAGAAACAAACACACATCCACACACATACAATAACACAGATGTACACACACACATACACACACTCACGGAAACACACACACACGCACACAGAAACACAAACACAGAAACACACACACACAAGCACTCACACACTCACAGAAACACACACACACTCACAGAAACACACATACACACTCACAAACACATACAGAAACAAACATACACACACACGCACAGAAACACACATAAACACACTCATGGAAACACACACACACACATACAGAAACACAGATACACACATACGCACACTCATGGAAACAAACACGCACACACAGAAACATACACACACGAACACACACAAACTCACACACAGAAACACACACACACATACACACACATACAGAAACACAGATACACACACACACACACTAACACACACACACTCACACAAAGAAACACACACACACACAGAAACACATACACACACACACAGAAACACACACACACTCTCAGAAACACACACACGCACTAACAGAAACACACATACACACACACACATACAGAAACATACATGAACTCACACGCACAGAAACACACATATACACACTCACAGAAACACACACACACACAGAAACACACACACATGCACAGAAACACACACACATGCACAGAAACACACACACAGAAACACACACACACAGAAACACAAACACACACACTCATGCACACACAGAAACACACACACACACACAGAAACACACACACAATCTCAGAAACAAACACACGCACTAACAGAAACACACACACAGAAACACACACACACTCTCAGAAACACACACACGCACTAACAGAAACACACATACACACACACACATACAGAAACATACATGAACTCACACGCACAGAAACACACATATACACACTCACAGAAACACACACACACACAGAAACACACACACATTCAAACACAGAAACATACACACACACTCACAGAAACACACACACACACAGAAACACACACACACACACACACAGAAACACACACACACACACAGAAACACACACACACTCACAGAAACACACACACACAGAAACACACACACACTCTCAGAAACACACACACACACTCACAGAAACAAACACACATACACACTCACACACACATACACACACATACAATAACACAGATGTACACACACACATACACACACTCACGGAAACACACACACGCACACAGAAACACAAACACAGAAACACACACACACAAGCACTCACACACTCACAGAAACACACACACAAACACACACACACTCACAGAAACACACATACACACTCACAAACACATACAGAAACAAACATACACACACACGCACAGAAACACACATAAACACACTCATGGAAACACACACACACACATACAGAAACACACACACAGAAACACTCACACACACACAGAAACACACACACATACACAGAAACACACACACAGAAACACACATACACACTCACACACACATACAGAAACACAGATATACACACACACACAGGAACACACACACAGAAACACACACACACAGAAACACAAACACACACACTCATGCACACACAGAAACACACACACACACACAGAAACACACACACAATCTCAGAAACAAACACACGCACTAACAGAAACACACACACACAAACACACTCACACACACAGAAACACACACACACTCACAGAAATACTCACACACAGAAACACACACAAATTCAAACACAGAAACATACACACACACTCACAGAAACACACACACACACAGAAACACACACACACACACACAGAAACACACACACACACACAGAAACACACACACACTCACAGAAACACACACACACTCACAGAAACACACACACACAGAAACACACACACACTCTCAGAAACACACACACACACTCACAGAAACAAACACACATACACACTCACACACACATACACACACATACAATAACACAGATGTACACACACACATACACACACTCACGGAAACACACACACAGAAACACACACACACAAGCACTCACACACTCACAGAAACACACACAGAAACACACACACACTCACAGAAACACACATACACACTCACAAACACATACAGAAACAAACATACACACACACGCACAGAAACACACATAAACACACTCATGGAAACACACACACACACATACAGAAACACACACACAGAAACACTCACACACACACAGAAACACACACACATACACAGAAACACACACACAGAAACACACATACACACTCACACACACATACAGAAACACAGATATACACACACACACAGGAATACACACACACACTCACAGAAACACACACAGAAACACACACACTCACAGAAACACACACACTCACAGAAACACACACACACAGAAACACACAATACACACACTCACAGAAACACACACATTCACACACACAGAAACACACACTCTCACAGAAACACACTCACACACAGAAACACACACACAGAAACACTCACACACACAGAAACACCACACACACATACAGAAACACACACACACACACAGAAACACACACGCATACACAGAAACACACACACAGAAACACACATACACACACTCGCGGAAACACACACACACGCACACAGAAACACACACACAGAAACACACACACAAGCACTCACAGAAACACACACACACACTCACAGAAACACACATACACACACACACACATACAGAAACACACATGAACTCACACGCACAGAAACACACATATACACACTCACGGAAACACACACACTCACAGAAACACACACACACACACACAGAAACACACACACACACTCACAGAAACACACACACATGCACAGAAACACACACACAGAAACACACACACACTCACAGAAACACACACACACACTCAGAAACACACACACAGAAACACACTCACACACACAGAAACACACACACACTCACACACACAAACTTACACACACTAACACACACACACTCACAAACAGAAACACACACACTCACACACAGAAACACACACACACACACACACACACAAACACACACACACTCTCAGAAACACACACACGCACTAACAGAAACACGCACACACAAACACACTCACACACACACACACACACACATACAGAAACACAGATACACACTAACACACACACACTCACACACAGAAACACACACACTCAAACACAGAAACACATACACACACACACACACAGAAACACACACACACTCTCAGAAACACACATGCACAGAAACACACACACAGAAACACACACACACTCACAGAAACACACACACACTCACAAACACACACACTCACAGAAACACACACACACACACAGAAACACACACACACACTCACAGAAACACACACACATGCACAGAAACACACACACAGAAACACACACACACTCACAGAAACACACACACACACTCAGAAACACACACACAGAAACACACTCACACACACACTCACACACACAGAAACACACACACACTCACACACACAAACTTACACACACTAACACACACACACTCACAAACAGAAACACACACACTCACACACAGAAACACACACACACACACACACACACACACAAACACACACACACTCTCAGAAACACACACACGCACTAACAGAAACACGCACACACAAACACACTCACACACACACACACACACACACATACAGAAACACAGATACACAGATACACACTAACACACACTCACACACAGAAACACACACACTCAAACACAGAAACACATACACACACACACACACACAGAAACACACACACACTCTCAGAAACACACATGCACAGAAACACACACACAGAAACACACACACACTCACAGAAACACACACACACTCACAAACACACACACACACAGAAACACACACACACATACACACACAGAAACACACACACACTCTCAGAAACACACACACACACTCACAGAAACACGCACACACAAACACACATACACACTCACACACACATACACACACATACAATAACACAGATATACACACACACAGAAACACACATACACACACTCACGGAAACACACACACACGCACACAGAAACACAAACACAGAAACACACACACACAAGCACTCACACACTCACAGAAACACGCACAGAAACACACACACACGCACAGAAAAACACACACACACACAAACACACTGACAGAAACACACACAGAAACACACACACAAAAACACACACACACTCTCAGAAACACACACACGCACTAGCAGAAACACGCACACACAAACACACTCACACACACATACACACACATACAGAAACACAGATACACAGATACACACACACACTAACACACACACACTCACACACAGAAACTCACACACAGAAACACACACACACACACACACACACACACACTCTCAGAAACACACACACACACTCTCAGAAACACACACACGCACTAACAGAAACACACACACAGAAACACACTCACACACACATGCACACACATACAGAAACACAGATACACACACACACAAACACACATACACACACTCACGGAAACACGCACACAGAAACACACACACACAAGCACTCACACACACAAACACACACACACTCACAGAAACACACATACACTCACACACACACATACAGAAACACACATACACTCACACGCACAGAAACACACACATACACACTCACGGAAACACACACACACAGAAACACTTTCACAGAAGCACACACACACTCACAGAAACACACACACTCACAGAAACACACACTCACAGAAACACACACATGCACAGAAACACACACACTCACAGAAACACAAACACATGCACAGAAACACACACACACACAGAAACACACACACACTCACAGAAACAAACACACACACTCAAAGAAACACACACATGCACAGAAACACACACACATGCACAGAAACACACACACATGCACAGAAACACACACACAGAAACACACACACACTCACAGAAACACACACACTCACAGAAACACACACACAGAAACACACATACACACACACATACAGAAATACACACACACACTCACAGAAACACACACACAGAAATACACATACACACCCACATAAACACACACACTCACAGAAACACACACACACTCACAGAAACACACACACACTCACAGAAACACACACACACTCACAGAAACACACTCACACACAGAAACACACACACACTCACACACAGAAACACACATACACTCACAGAAACACACTCACAGAAACAAACACACAAACAGAATCACACACACACACTCATACACACATACACATACACACACACACATACACACACACATACAGAAATAGACACACACACTCACAGAAACACACACACAGAAATACACATACACACTCACAGAAACACACACACTCACAGAAACACACACACACTCACAGAAACACACACACACTCACAGAAACACACTCACACACAGAAACACACACACACTCACACACAGAAACACACATACACTCACAGAAACACACACACGCACTCACAGAAACACACTCACAGAAACAAACACACAAACAGAATCACACACACACACTCATACACACATACACATACACACACACACACATACACACACACATACAGAAACACACACACACACTCACAGAAACACACACACAGAAATACACATACACATTCACAGAAACACACACACACTCACAGAAACACACACACATGCACAGAAACACACACACAGAAACACACACACACAGAAACACAAACACACACACTCATGCACACACAGAAACACACACACACAGAAACACACACACAGCAACACACACACAATCTCAGAAACAAACACACGCACTAACAGAAACACACACACACAAACACACTCACACACACAGAAACACACACACACTCACAGAAACACTCACACACAGAAACACACACACATTCAAACACAGAAACATACACACACACTCACAGAAACACACACACACACAGAAACACACACACACACTCACAGAAACACACACACACAGAAACACACACACACTCTCAGAAACACACACACACACTCACAGAAACAAACACACATACACACTCACACACACATACACACACATACAATAACACAGATGTACACACACACATACACACACTCACGGAAACACACACACGCACACAGAAACACAAACACAGAAACACACACACACAAGCACTCACACACTCACAGAAACACACACAGAAACACACACACACTCACAGAAACACACATACACACTCACAAACACATACAGAAACAAACATACACACACACGCACAGAAACACACATAAACACACTCATGGAAACACACACACACACACACACAGAAACACTCACACACACACAGAAACACCACACACACATACAGAAACACACACACAGAAACACACATACACACACACACATACAGAAACACAGATATACACACACATACAGAAACACAGATATACACATACTCACAGGAACACACACACACACTCACAGAAACACACACAGAAACACACACACACTCACAGAAACACACACACTCACAGAAACACACACACTCACAGAAACACACACACACAGAAACACACAATACACACACTCACAGAAACACACACATTCACACACACAGAAACACACTCACACACAGAAACACAAACACACTCACAGAAACACACACACACACAGAAACACACACACACACACAGAAACACACACACACACTCACAGAAACACACACACACAGAAACACACACACACACAGAAACACACACACACTCTCAGAAACACACACACTCTCACAGAAACAAACACACATACACACTCACACACACATACACACACATACAATAACACAGATGTACACACACACAGAAATACACATACACACACTCACGGAAACACACACACACGCACACAGAAACACACACACACAAGCACTCACACACTCACAGAAACACACACAGAAACACACACACACTCACAGAAACACACATACACACTCACAAACACATACAGAAACAAACATACACACACACGCACAGAAACACACATAAACACACTCATGGAAACACACACACACACACACACACAGAAACACTCACACACACACAGAAACACCACACACACATACAGAAACACACACACACACACAGAAACACACACACATACACAGAAACACACACACAGAAACACACATACACACTCACACACACATACAGAAACACAGATATACACACACATACAGAAACACAGATATACACATACTCACAGGAACACACACACACACTCACAGAAACACACACAGAAACACACACACACTCACAGAAACACACACACTCACAGAAACACACACACTCACAGAAACACACACACACAGAAACACACAATACACACACTCACAGAAACACACACATTCACACACACAGAAACACACTCACACACAGAAACACAAACACACTCACAGAAACACACACACACACAGAAACACACACACACACACAGAAACACACACACACACTCACAGAAACACACACACACAGAAACACACACACACACAGAAACACACACACACTCTCAGAAACACACACACTCTCACAGAAACAAACACACATACACACTCACACACACATACACACACATACAATAACACAGATGTACACACACACAGAAATACACATACACACACTCACGGAAACACACACACACGCACACAGAAACACAAACACAGAAACACACACACACAAACACTCACAGAAACACACACACACTCACAGAAACACACACACACACTCACAAACACATACAGAAACAAACATACACACACACGCACAGAAACACACATACACACACTCATGGAAACACACATACACTCACAGAAACACACACATACAGAAACACACACACACACACAGAAACACACACGCATACACAGAAACACACACACAGAAACACACATACACACTCACACACACATACAGAAACACAGATATACACACACACAGAAACACACATACACACACTCGCGGAAACACACACACACGCACACAGAATCACACACACAGAAACACACACACAAGCACTCACAGAAACACACACACACACTCACAGAAACACACATACACACACACACACACATACAGAAACACACATAAACTCACACGCACAGAAACACACATATACACACTCACGGAAACACACACACTCACAGAAACACACACACACACACCACACAGAAACACACACACACACTCACAGAAACACACACACATGCACAGAAACACACACACAGAAACACACACACACTCACAGAAACACACACACACATTCAGAAACACACACACAGAAACACACTCACACACACAGAAACACACACACACACACACACACACACACACAAACTTACACACACTAACACACACACACTCACAAACAGAAACACACACACTCACACACAGAAACACACACACACACAGAAACACACACACACTCTCAGAAACACACACACGCACTAACAGAAACACGCACACACAAACACACTCATACACACACATACAGAAACACAGATACACAGATACACACACACACTAACACTCACACACAGAAACACACACACTCACACACAGAAACACATACACACACACACACAGAAACACACACACACACACTCTCAGAAACACACACACACACTCTCAGAAACACACACACGCACTAACAGAAACACACACACAGAAACACACTCACACACACATGCACACACATACAGAAACACAGATACACACACACACAAACACACATACACACACTCACGGAAACACGCACACAGAAACACACACACACAAGCACTCACACACACAAACACACACACACTCACAGAAACACACATACACTCACACACACACATACAGAAACACACATACACTCACACGCACAGAAACACACACATACACACTCACGGAAACACACACACACAGAAACACACTCACAGAAGCACACACACACTCACAGAAACACACACACTCACAGAAACACACACTCACAGAAACACACACATGCACAGAAACACACACACATGCACAGAAACACACACTGAAACACACACACACTCACAGAAACACACACACTCACAGAAACACAAACACATGCACAGAAACACACACACACACAGAAACACACACACACTCACAGAAACAAACACACACACTCAAAGAAACACACACATGCACAGAAACACACACACATGCACAGAAACACACTCACAGAAACACACACACTCACAGAAACACACACACAGAAACACACATACACACACACATACAGAAATACACACACACACTCACAGAAACACACACACAGAAATACACATACACACTCACATAAACACACACACTCACAGAAACACACACACACTCACAGAAACACACACACACTCACAGAAACACACTCACACACAGAAACACACACACACACACAGAAACACACATACACTCACAGAAACACACACACGCACTCACAGAAACACACTCACAGAAACAAACACACAAACAGAATCACACACACACACTCATACACACATACACATACACACACACACACATACACACACACATACAGAAATAGACACACACACTCACAGAAACACACACACAGAAATACACATACACACTCACAGAAACACACACACACTCACAGAAACACACACACACTCACAGAAACACACACACACTCACAGAAACACACTCACACACAGAAACACACACACACTCACACACAGAAACACACATACACTCACAGAAACACACACACGCACTCACAGAAACACACTCACAGAAACAAACACACAAACAGAATCACACACACACACTCATACACACATACACATACACACACACATACAGAAATAGACACACACACTCACAGAAACACACACACAGAAATACACATACACACTCACAGAAACACACACACACTCACAGAAACACACACACTCACAGAAACATACTCACACACAGAAACACACACACAGAAACACACACACTCACACATTCACGGATATACACACACACAAACACATACACACACTCACAGAAACACACACACGCTCTCACAGAAACACACACACGCTCACACACAGAAACACACAAACACTCACACTAACACACACAAACTCACACACAGAAACACACACACTCACACACAGAAACACATACACACACACACACACACAGAAACACACACACAATCTCAGAAACACACACACGCACTAACAGAAACACACACACAGAAACACACACACACTCTCAGAAACACACACACACACTAACAGAAACACACACACAGAAACACACACACACACACATACACATACATACAGAAACACAGATACACACATACGCACACTCACGGAAACACACACAGAAACACACACACTCACACACACAAACACATACACACACACACACTCTCAGAAACACACACACGCACTAACAGAAACACACACACAGAAACACAATCACACACATACACACACATACAGAAACACAGATACACACACACACACAAACACACATACGCACACTCACGGAAACACACACACACACAGAAACACACTCACAGAAACACAGAAATACACACACACTCAGAGAAACACACACTCAGAGAAACACACACTCACAGAAACACACACAGAAACACACACACATGCACAGAAACACACACACAGAAACACACACACACAGAAACACACACACACACTCATGCACACACAGAAACACACACACACACACAGAAACACATACACACACAGAAACACACATACACACAAACGCACATACACACACAGAAACACAAACACATACACAGAAACACACACAGACACTCACACACTTACGGGAACACACACACACTCACAGAAACACACTCACACACAGAAACACACATACACTCACAGAAACACACACACACAGAAACACACAAACACTCACAGAAACACACAGAAACACACACACACACACACACAGAAACACACACACACTCACAGAAACACACATACACACAAACACACATACACACACAGAAACGCAAACAGACACACACAGAAACAGACACACACAGAAACACACACACACACTCACAGAAACACACACACTCACACACACAAACACACACTCACAGAAACACACACACACACTCACAGAAACACACACACACACTCACAGAAACACACACACAGAAACACACAATACACACACTCACAGAAACACACACACTCACACACACAGAAACACACACACAGAAACATACACACACACAGAAACACACACACACTCTCAGAAACACACACACACACATACACACACATACAATAACGTAGATATACACACACACAGAAACACACATACACACACTCACAGAAACACACACACACGCACACAGAAACACACACACAGAAACACACACACAAGCACTCACACTCACAGAAACACACACACAAACACACACATACACTCACAGAAACACACATACACACTCACACACACAGAAACACACATACACACACACGCACAGAAACACACATGCATACACTCATGGAAACACAAACACACACAGAAACACACTGACAGAAACACACACAGAAACACACACACACTCAGAGAAACACACTCATACACAGAAACACACACACAGAAACACACACACACTCACAGAAACACACACACACACTCACAGAAACACACACACAAACACACACACGCACAGAAACACTCTCACAGAAACACACACACACACTCACAGAAACATACACACAGAAACACACACACATGCACAGAAACACACACACACTCATAGAAACACACACACAGAAACACACTCACACACACATACACACACACATACAGAAACACACACACAGAAACACACACACAGAAATACACACACATACTCACAGAAACACTCACACACACACAGAAACACACACACATACACAGAAACATACATACAGAAACACACACACTCACACACACATACAGAAACACACATACAGAAACACACACACAGAAACACACACACTCACAGAAGCACACACACAGAAACACTCACACACACACAGAAACACCACACACACATACAGAAACACACACACACAGAAACACACACACATACCCAGAAACATACATACAGAAACACACATACACACTCACACACACATACAGAAACACAGATATACACACACACACACAGAAACACACACACACTCACAGAAACACTCACACACACATATACACACACATACAGAAACACACACACATACACACACATACAGAAACACACATACACACACTCACAGAAACACACACACACACACAGAAACACACACACACACACAGAAACACACACACAATAATTTAAAGCATCCTCTAAAGCATCAGGCACCACTTGAGGTCTTGAATATCCAGTGCTGAACATTACTTAATGGCCAGCCAGAGATTTTAATAATCCCTCCCTTCTGCCCAGACACACACAGACACACACACACAGAAACACAGACACACAAAGATGTTCACAGAACACAAAGAAAGACAGGGAGAAATCGGAAATTAAAAATGATAATGGTAGATTTGGGGGCCTGGTCTTCAAACACTCTTTTCCTCAGGCGGCCGAAGGCTGCACTGGCGCACTGGAGGCGGTGTTGAATCTCCTCATCAATGCCCGCTCTTGTTGATAAGAGGCTCCCGAGATATGGAAAGTGGTCCACGTTGTCCAGGGCCGTGCCGTGGATCTTGATGACTGGGGGGGGCAGTGCTGTGCGGCGAGGACAGGCTGGTGGAGGACCATTGCCTTATGAATGTTTAGCGTAAGGCCCTGCAAATAAATACGTCGACTTTGTCCTGGAGTTCAGCCTCTGTATGTGTGCAGACGCAGGCGTCGTCCGCGTACTGTAGCTCGACGACAGAGGTTGGGGTGGTCTGGGACCTGGCCTGGAGACGGTATGCTCACCCCGAATCCTTCTTCCCACATCCCACTTCCCCGTTAGGGTACAATCTCTTCTCACTTACAAGTTGCTGATGGTGTATCGATGCACAGCTTGCTTCCCCCACAACCAGCCCTGCTCCCCCCTCCCCCCACCCTCACCACAACCCGACCCTTGTGCCTTTCTCCTTTCAGATACCCAAGAAATGCCAGCAGCCCAGCCTGTCCCCAACCCAGTAAAGGAGAACCGTGAAGGAGAAGAAGTGGATTCACAATAGCACCGAAGGAGGCCATTCAGCCCACGGAGTCCGTGCCAGTTATTTTGAAGAGGGACCCTGTCAGTCCCACTCCCTTGCCCTTTCCCCCTATCCCCGCAAGTTTTTCCCCAGTTCCCTTTTGAAGGCTAAACTTTCCTTTCATTTTCGGCGGGTTCGCGGCGATTTTCTCGGCGGTACAGCTGTTGTTCCACCCGGGGAAAGTTTCCCTCTTCGTTTTTTAATGGTATCGCCCAAATCTCGAAACATCCGCCGGGACCAAACCGCCGACGTGCACCGCCGAGAAAATCGCCAGGGCGTAAGTTTGGCCTCAACGGAAGCCCGTCCAGATCGCCGAGGGAACCGCCCTGTGAAAGCTGCTCAAACAGGGCGGTAGGGGAGTACTCTGCAAAGAAAGGTAAGTTAAAGGGTCTTTATTTATTTTTTAATTGTAAAATGGCGATTAGGTGTAAAAGTGTCTTGGGAATGTTTTTTTTACCTTTTTTTAGTGACATTTTATTTGTAAGTTTTCCCCCCTCCCTAGGCCTAGGGACTTTTCAGAATGGCAGGCAGTGACTAGTTGGGTACCACAAGGTTCTGTGCTGGGGCCCCAGCTGTTTACATTGTACATTAATGATTTAGACGAGGGGATTAAATGTAGTATCTCCAAATTTGCGGATGACACTAAGTTGGGTGGCAGTGTGAGCTGCGAGGAGGATGCTATGAGGCTGCAGAGTGACTTGGATAGGTTAGGTGAGTGGGCAAATGCATGGCAGATAAATGTGAGGTTATCCACTTTGGTGGTAAAAACAGAGAAACAGACTATTATCTGAATGGTGACAGATTAGGAAAAGGGAAGGTGCAACGAGACCTAGGTGTCATGGTACATCAGTCATTGAAGGTTGGCATGCAGGTACAGCAGGTGGTTAAGAAAGCAAATGGCATGTTGGCCTTCATAGCAAGGGGATTTGAGTACAGGGGCAGGGAGGTGTTGCTACAGTTGTACAGGGCCTTGGTGAGGCCACACCTGGAGTATTGTGTACAGTTTTGGTCTCCTAACCTGAGGAAGGACATTCTTGCTATTGAGGGAGTGCAGCGAAGGTTCACCAGACTGATTCCCGGGATGGCGGGACTGACCTATCAAGAAAGACTGGATCAACTGGGCTTGTATTCACTGGAGTTCAGAAGAATGAGAGGGGACCTCATAGAAACGTTTAAAATTCTGATAGGGTTAGACAGGTTAGATGCAGGAAGAATGTTCCCAATGTTGGGGAAGTCCAGAACCAGGGGACACAGTCTAAGGATAAGGGGTAAGCCATTTAGGACCGAGATGAGGAGGAATTTCTTCACCCAGAGAGTGGTGAACCTGTGGAATTCTCTACCACAGGAAGTTGTTGAGGCCAGTTCACTGAATATATTCAAAAAGGAGTTAGATGTAGTCCTTACTACTAGGGGGATCAAGGGGTATGGCGAGAAAGCAGGAATGGGGTACTGAAGTTGCATGTTCAGCCATGGGCTAGAAGGGCCGAATGGCCTACTCCTGCACCTATTTTCTATGTTTCTATGTTTCTAGTACATTTTTAAAAAGACGCCCGTTTCACTTAGGTTTTCCTGAAACGCCGAGAATAATGGTGCAAGACCCATTTTCTCGCCGGGTGATTATTTTTAACTTAAAAGCAGAAATTTTCACCAGCGTTACTTACAAAACGTTAGCGTTTTTCTGGGTGGGCAATCGGGCGTTATGGGGCTCTCGGGAAAATCTAGCCCTATAGGTTTTTTCCTTATGTCGCCTTTGGTTCTTTTGCCAGTCGCCTTATATTACCAACCCCTCAGCCACTGGAAATAACCTCTCCCTATCCACTCTATCTAAAGCTTCACCATTTTAAACGCCTCTATCACATCTCCTCTTCGCCTTCCCTGCTCCAAGGGGACTGTGACCTTTTCGTTTTCTCTTTTGTAATTAAAGGGACAATAGGGGTCGAAATACGGCTGAGGACACCATCCGTTACCGCGCATGGGACGTGGCAAACGGATGGCACAGGCCGACCTTCGACAGTAAATTCAGTCGGCTCTTTGGCAGAGGCGCCTAGAGGCAACGCTGTGCTGGCTAATGTCTTCAGTGTGCCAGCGCAGCCTTCGGTCGCCTGAGCAAGAGAGTGTTTGAAGACCAGGACCTCAAACCCGGCACCAAGCTCATGGTCATAAGAACATAAGAATTAGGAACAGGAGTAGGCCATCTAGCCCCTCGAGCCTGCTCCGCCATTCAACAAGATCATGGCTGATCTGGCCGTGGACTCAGCTCCACTTACCCGCCCGCTCCCCGTAACCCTTAATTCTCTTATTGGTTAAAAATCTATCTCTCTGTGACTTGAATACATTCAATGAGCTAGCCTCAACTGTTTCCTTGGACAGAGAATTCCACAGATTCACAACCCTCTGGGAGAAGAAATTCCTTCTCAATTCGGTTTTAAATTGGCTCCCCCGTATTTTGAGGCTGTGTCCCCTAGTTCTAGTCTCCCCGACCAGTGGAAACAACCTCTCTGCCTCTATCTTGTCTATCCCTTTCATTATTTTAAATGTTTCTATAAGATCACCCCTCATCCTTCTGAACTCCAACGAGTAAAGACCCAGTCTACTCAATCTATCATCATAAGGTAACCCCCTCATCTCCGGAATCAGCCTAGTGAATCGTCTATGTATCCCCTCCACAGCCAATATATCCTTCCTTAAGTAAGGTGACCAAAACTGCACGCAGTACTCCAGGTGCGGCCTCACCAATACCTGTACAGTTGCAGCAGGACCTCCCTCTCGCAATGAAGGCCAACATTGCATTTGCCTTCCTGATTACCTGCTGCACCTGCAAACTAACTACAGAGATCTACAGAGCAGCAGTGATACTCACCCTCCTGTATGGCTAAGAGACATGGACTATGTACAGTAAACACCGCAAAACACTGGAGAAGTACCACCAACGCTGCCTCCGCAAGATCCTGCAAATCCATTGGCAGGATAGGCGCACCGTCAGTGTCCTCTCTCAGGCCAACATCCCCAGCATTGAAGCACTGACCACGCTCGATCAGGTCCATTGAACAGGCCACGTCGTCTGCATGACCGACGCGAGACTCCCAAAACGAGCGCTCCACTCCGCGCTACGTCACGGCAAGAGAGTCCCAGGTGGGCAGAGGAAAGGCTTCAAGCACACCCTCGAAGCCTCCTTGAAACAGTGCAACATCCCCACCGACACCTGGGAATCCCGGGCCCAAGACCGCTCAAAGTGGAGGAGGAGCCTCCGGGAGGGCGCTGAACACCTCGAGTCTCTTCGCTGGGAGCACGTGGAAGTCAAGCGCAGACAGCGGAAGGAGCGCACGGCAAATCAAGCGCCCCACCCACCCGTCTGCCCCACCTGCGACAGAGACTGGAGGTCCCGCATTGGTCTCTTCAGTCACCTGAGAACTCGTGTTAGTGTGGAAGAAAGCCATCCTCGACTCCGGGGGGACTGCCTGAGAAGAGGTAACGCCACCCGCGTGGTGACGTCATCCAGGGTACAACACATCTTTGACGCCTCTGTACAAACAAGCGGCTGTACAGCCAGGGAAAAGTGATCGTTAAAGAGCAGATCTCGGGCAGAATTGCCCAGAAAGGAAGGTAAGTTTTTCTCTTTATTTATTTCTGCATGTTTTCATTAGTTTTAAGAGTGGGGAAGTGTGTGTGGATCGGAGAAGTTTTAGTTCTTTTTCTTTGTCTCTTCCCGTTTTATTTCTGGCGGCCTCCCGATGCGAAATTCAGTCGGCCTCCTGAGCTCCCGCCCAAGGATGATTGTGCAACGCCACCTTTTAGCGCTGCTCTCTCATCTTTGAACTTCAAAACTGAATTTAGGACTTTGAGGCTGTGCCTGACGTCCGCCGTCAAAATCAGCACTCGGGCGGTGACAGCGCCTCGAAAACGGCCATAACCAATTTCGACCCCAGTGTAATACCCAGATATTTAAACTGCTGTGGTTAAGGGGGCCGTGCCATCTTGATAGAACTTGATCTCAACGCAGTAAGGAGAGAGCGTGATTCCGGAGGAACAGCAAGTAGAATGTAAGATGGAAAGTTGTCTACTCTGAATTTCCCTCCTGCACTTACTCATCAAGGAGCCGTCACTCGATCTGACGCTGCCAGGCAGCAGCTCAGAAAATGGCACTGCACGTACTTTAGAGAATACTCTTCTCCTTAGGCAGACTCCCGGAGTGGAGGATAGAAACATAGAAACATAGAAAATAGGTGCAGGAGCAGGCCATTCAATGAGTTCATGGCTGAACATGAAACTTCAGTACCCACTTCCTGCTTTCACGCCACACCCCTTGATCCCCCGAGTAGTAAGGACTTCATCTAACTCCCTTTTGAATATATTTAGTGAATTGGCCTCAACTACTTCCTGTGGTAGAGAATTCCACAGGTTCACCACTCTCTGGGTGAAGAAGTTTCTCCTTATCTCGGTCCTAAATGGCTTACCCCTTATCCTTAGACTGTGACCCCTGGTTCTGGACTTCCCCAACATTGGGAACATTCTTCCTGCATCCAACCTGTCCAAACCCGTCAGAATTTTAAACGTTTCTATGAGGTCCCCTCTCACTCTTCTGAACTCCAGTGAATACAAGTCCAGTTGATCCAGTCTTTCTTGATAGGTCAGTCCCACCATCCCGGGAATCAGTCTGGTGAATCTTCGCTGCACTCCCTCAATAGCAAGAATGTCCTTCCTCAAGTTAGATGACTTGCTTCCACGCTACTTTTCGATTCTGTACCTCTAGAAATAAACCCTAGTGCTTGGTTTGCTTTTTTAATGACCTTATTGACAATCTATATTAACGACTTGGAAGAAGGGACCGAGTGTAACGTAGCCAAGTTTGCTGATGATACAAAGATGGGAGGAAAAGCAATGTGTGAGGAGGACACACAAAATCTGCAAAAGGACATGGACAGGTTAAGTGAGTGGGCAAAAATTTGGCAGATGGAGTATAATGTTGGAAAGTGTGAGATCATGCACTTTGGCAGAAAAAAATCAAAGAGCAAGTTATTATTTCAATGGAGAAAAATTGCAACGTGCTGCAGTACAGCGGGACCTGGGGGCCCTGATGCATGAAACACAAAAGGCGAGTATGCAGGTACAGCAAGTGATCAGGAAGGCCAATGTAATCTTGGCCTTTATTGCAAAGGGGATGGAGTATAAAAGCAGGGAAGTCTTGCTACAGTTATACAGGGTATTGGTGAAGCCACACCTGGAATACTGCGTGCAGTTTTGTTTTCCATATTTAAGGAGGGATATACTTGCTTTGGAGGCTGTTCAGAGAAGGTTCACAAGGTTGATTTCGGAGATGAGGGGATTGACTTATGAGGAAAGGTTGAGTAGGTTGGGCCTCTACTCATTAGAATTCAGAAGAATGAGAGGTGATCTTATCGAAACGTATAAGATTATGAGGGGCTTGACAAGGTGGATGCAGAGAGGATGTTTCCACTGATAGGGGAATCTAGAACTAGAGGGCATGATCTTAGAATAAGGGGCCGCCCATTTAAAACTGAGATGAGGAGGAATTTCTTGTAAATCTGTGGAATTCGCTGCCTCAGAGAGCTGTGGAAGCTGGGTCATTGAATAAATTTAAGACAGAAATAGACAGTTTCTTAACCGATAAGGGAATAAGGGGTTATGGGGAGCGGGCAGGGAAGTGGAGCTGAATCCATGATCGGATCAGCCATGATTGTATTAAATGGTGGAGCAGGCTCGAGGGGCCGAATGGCCTATTCCTGCTCCTATTTCTTATGTTCTTATGCACGTCACTATGTTTAGTGATTTGTGTAATCGTACTCCCTAATGGTCTTCTATCCCATTTAGATTCATATTTTCCAAGTAATATGTGACCTCCTTATTTTATACCAAAATGTAATACCTCACATTTATGTGTGTTGAATTTCATTTGCCAATTATATACACATTCTGAAATTTTATTAATGTCTTCTTGTTATTAATGTCTTCTTAACTAATGACAGCCGTGGCTCAGTGGGTATTACCCTCACCTCTAGGTCAGAAGGTTATGGTTCAAGTTTCACTCCAGGGACTTGAGCACATAAATCCAGGCTGACATTCCAGTGCAGTGCAGAGGGAGCACTGCACTATCAGAGGTGCCATTTTTTGGATGAGACATTAAACCGAGGCCCCGTCTGCTCTCTCAGATGGACCTAAAAGATCCCATGGCACTATTTCGAAGAAGAGCAGGGGAGTTATCTCCAGTGTCCTGGGGCCAATATTTATCCCTCAATCAACATCACTAAAAACAGATTATCTGGTCATTATCACATTGCTGTTTGTGGGAGCTTGCTTATCCTCAAATTGGCTGCCGTGTATCCCACATTACAACAGTGACTATACTCCAAAAGTACTTCATTGGCTGTAAAGCACTTTGAGACGTCCGGTGGTCGTGAAAGGCACTATATAAATGCAAGTCTTTCTTTCTTTCTGACATGAGTTCTAAGGTGACTGATGAGACCAATGCGGGATCTACAGTCTCTGTCACAGGTGGGGCAGACGTTGGTTGGAGGGACGGGTGGGTGGGCTGCTTGGATTGTCGTGCACTCCTTCCGCTGTTTGCGCTTGGCTTCCGCGTGCTCCCGGTGAAGAGACTCGAGGTGTTCGGCGCCCTCCCGGATGCTTCTCCTCCACTTTGAGCGGTTTTGGGCCAGGGATTCCCAAGAGATGGTGAGGATGTTCTATTTTTTCAAGGAGGCTTTGAGGGCATCCTTGAAGCGTTTTCTCTGTCCTCCTGGGACTTGCTTGCCGTGTCAGAGCTCGGAGTAGAGCGCTGGCTTCGGGAGTCTCGTATCGGCCATGCGGACAATGTGGCCTGTCTATCGGAGCTGATCGAGTGTGGTCAATGCTTCGATGCTGGGGATGTTGGCCTGAGAGAGAACACTGACGTTGGTGCGCCTATCCTGCCAGTGGACTTCCAGGATTTTGCGGAGGCAGCTTTGGCGGTACTTCTCCAGCGTTTTGAGATGTCTGCTGTACATAGTCCATGTCTCTGAGCCATACAGGAGGGTGGGTATCACTGCTGCTCTGTAGACCATGAGCTTGGTGCCGGGTCTGAGATCCTGGTCTTCGAACTCTCTCTTCCTCAGGCGACTGAAGGCTGCGCTGGCACACTGAAGGCGGTATTGGGCTTCGTCACTGATGTCTGCCCTTGCTGATGGTAGGCTCCCGAGGTATGGGAAGTGGTCCACATTGTCCAAGGTATCATCATGGACCTGATAATCGGGGTAGTGCTGTGTGGCGGGGGCAGGTTGGTAGAGGACCTTTGTTTTACTGATGTAATGCCCGGCCTCTCGTACGCTTCAGTGAAGGGTCACGAGGTATGAGTGGGCTGCAGTCAGGCCAGGGGGAAAGGGCAGCTCGGGTGCCGGCTCCCCGCAGGGCGAGTTCGTACACGGGTTCTGCTGCACAGGACTCGCACGATGACTTCGATGGGGCGGCCTTCAGAAGGAGGGTGATGGGCATGCGCACAGAAATGCGTGGTGCAATGGCAGGCCTGTCAGAGAGCCTCCTGCCACGGTCAAGGAGCATGGAGGAGTCTGGCTCCAACCTTGCACGGGGCTTTGCACAGAGCTTGGAGCCCATGACAGGCTCAGTGAGTGGGCAGAAATTTGGCCGATGGAGTAAAATGTGGGAAAATGTGAGGTTATCCACCTTGGCAGAAATAATAGAAAAGCAAATTATTATTTAAATGGAGAAAAATTGCAGCGTGCTGCAGTACAGAGGGACCTGGGGGTACTTGTGCACGAAACACAAAAAGTTAGTATGTAGGTACAGCAAGTGATCAGGAAGGCCAATGGAATGTTGGCCCTTATTGCAAGGGGGATAGAGTATAAAAGCAGAGAAGTCCTGCTACAACTGTACAGGGTATTGGTGAGGCCACACCTGGAGTACTGCGTACAGTTTTGGTCTCCATATTTAAGGAGGGATATACTTGTATTGGAGGCTGTTCAGAGAAGGTTCACTAGATGGATTCCAGAGATGAGGGGATTGACTTATGAGGAAAGGTTGAGCAGGTTGGGCCTATACACATTGGAGTTCAGAAGAATGAGAGATGATCTTATCGAAACTTATAAGATAATGAGGGGGCACGACCAGATGGATGCAGAGAGGATAGTTCCACTCATAGGAGAAACTAAAACTAGGGGACAGTTTTAGTCTCAGAATAAGAAGCCGCCCATTTAAAACTGAGATGAGGAGGAATTTCTTCTCTCAGACGGTTGTAAATCTGTGGAATTCTCTGCCCCAGAGAGCTGTGGAGGCTGGGTCATTGAATATATTTAAGGTGGAGATAGACAGATTTTTGAGCGATAAGGGAGTAAAGGGTTATGGGGAGCGGGCGGGGAAGTGGAGCTGAGTCCATGATCAGATCAGCCATAATCTTATTGAATGGCGAAGCAGGCTCGAGGGGCCGAATGGCCTACTCCTGCTCCTATTTCTTATGTTCTTATTTCTAGGATGGAAGAGATGGGCAACTCCATTCGAGCACTTGTAGACCCAACCACGATGCTGGGTGCGATGGGCGATGTCGCAGCTTCCACTGCAGGACAAGCGGAAGCGACCCAGCGCCTCGAGTGTTGCAGTGGAAGCTCAGACTGCTCTCATTCGTGCTCACACTGCTGCCACACAAGCTCCGACTTATGCCATCGCGTTTGGATTTACGAGTGTGGAAAGGGGCTTGCAGGGTCTCACAGCAGTCCAGCAATCTGTGCTCCAGCAAATGGCTAGGAATGCTGAGGTGCCCACCCCACCACCCCCCTCCCCCCCAACCTCTGCCCCACCTCCCCCCACCCACCAGGGGAGTGTCTCCATGGACCAATAACCTGCTGTCCTCTCTCAGGATGACAGCATTTGTATTTGCACTCCTGTCAGCCATAAGAACATAAGAAATAGGAGCAGGAGTAGGCCACACGGACCCTCGGGCCTACTCCGCCATTCAATGAGATCATGGCTGATCATCGACCTCAACTCCACATTCCCGCCCGATCCGCATATCCGTCGATTCCCCCAGACTCCAAAAATCTATCTATCTCAGCCTTGAATATATTCAGAGACTCAGAGTCCACAGCCCTCCGGGGCAGAGAATTCCAAAGATTTACCACCCTCTGAGTGAAGAAATTCCTCCTCATCTCTGTCTTAAATGGCCGACCCCTTATCCTGAGACTGTGACCCTTAGTTGTAGAGACTCCAGCCCGGGGGAAACAACCTCTCAGCATCTAACCTGTCAATACCCTTCAGAATCTTGTATGTTTCAATGAGATCATCTCTCATTCTTTGAAACTCCAGAGAGTATAGGCCCATTCCACACAATCTCTCATCATAAGACAGCCCTCTCATCCCAGGAATCAATCTAATGAAACTCCATGATACCGCCTCCAGGGCAAGTATATCCTGCCCCTCGAGCCTGCTCCCCATTCAATACGATCACGGCTGATCTGATCATGGACTCAGCTCCACTTTCCCGCCCGCTCCTCATAACCCTTCACTCCCTTATCGCTCAAAAATCTGTCTATCTCCACCTTAAATATATTCAATTACCCAGCCCCCACAGCTCTCTGGGGCAGAGAAATACACAGATTTACAACCGTCTGAGAGAAGAAATTCCTCCTCATCTCAGTTTTAAATGGGTGGCCCCTTATTCTGAGACTCTGTACCCTAGTTTTAGTTTCCCCCATGTGTGGAAATATCCTCTCTGTATCCACCTTGTCGAGCCCCCTCATCTTATATGTTTCGATAAGATCACCTCTCATTCTTCTGAACTCCAATGAGTAGAGGCCCAACCTACTCAACATCTCTTCATAAGTCAACACACTCATCTCCTGAATCATAAGAACAGAAGAACATAAGAATTAGGAACAGGAGTAGGCCATCTAGCCCTTCGAGCCTGCTCCGCCATTCAACAAGATCATGGCTGATCTGGCCGTGGACTCAGCTCCACTTACCCGCCCGCTCCCCATAACCCTTAATTCCCTTATTGGTTAAAAATCTATCTATCTGTGATTTGAATATATTCAATGAGCTAGCCTCAACTGCTTTTTTGGGCAGAGAATTCCACAGATTCACAACCCTCTGGGAGAAGAAATTCCTTCTCAACTCGGTTTTAAATTGGCTGCCCCGTATTTTGAGGCTGTGTCCCCTAGTTCTAGTTTCCCCGACCAGTGGAAACAACCTCTCTGCCTCTAACTTGTCTATCCCTTTCATTATTTTAAATGTTTCGATAAGATCACCCCTCATCCTTCTGAACTCCAACGAGTAAAGACCCAATCTATCATCATAAGGTAACCCCCTCATCTCCGGAATCAGCCTAGTGAATCGTCTCTGTATCCCCTCCAAAGCTAGTATATCCTTCCTTAAGTAAGGTGACCAAAACTGCACGCAGTACTCCAGGTGCGGCCTCACCAATACCCTGTACAGTTGCAGCAGGACCTCCCTGCTTTTGTACTCCATCCCTCTCGCAATGAAGGCCAACATTCCATTCGACTTCCTGTTTACCTGCTGCACCTTCAAACTAACTTTTTGGCATTCATGCACAAGGACCCCCAGGTCCCTCTGCACCGCAGTATGTTGTAATTTCTCCCCATTCAAATAATATTCCCTTTTACTGTTTTTTTTCCCAAGGTGGATGACCTCACATTTTCCGACATTGTATTCCATCTGCCAAACCTTAGCCCATTCACTTAACCTATCTAAATCTCTCTGCAGCCTCTTTGTGTCCTCTACACAACCCGCTTTCCCACTAATCTTTGTGTCATCTGCAAATTTTGTTACACTACACTCTGTCCCCTCTTCCAGGTCATCTATGTATATTGTAAACAGTTGTGGTCCCAGCACTAGCAGCACAGCACTAACCACCGATTTCGAACCCGAAAAGGACCCATTTATCCCGACTCTCTGCTTTCTGTTAGCCAGCCAATTCTCTATCCATGCTAATAAATTTCTTCTGACTCTGTGTACCTTTATCTTCTGTAGTAACCTTTTGTGTGGTACCTTATCGAATGCCTTTTGGAAATCTAAATACACCACATCCATCAGTACACCTCTATCCACCATGATCGTTATATCCTCAAAGAATTTCAGTAAATTAGTTACACATGATTTCCCCTTCATGAATCCATGTTGCGAATGCTTGATTGCACTATTCCTATCCAGATGTCCCGCTATTTCTTCCTTAATGATAACTTCAAGCATTTTCCCCACGACAGATGTTAAACTAACCGGCCTATAGTTACCTGCCTTTTGTCTACCCCCTTTTTTAAACAGAGGCGTTACATTAGCTGTTTTCCAATCCGCTGGTACCTCCCCAGAGTCCAGAGAATTTTGGTAGATTATAACGAATGCATCTGCTATAACTTCTGCCATCTCTTTTAATACCCTGGGATGCATTTCATCAGTACCAGGGGACTTGTCTACCTTCAGTCCCGTTAGCCTGTCCAGCACTACCCCCCTAGTGATAGTGATTGTCTCAAGGTCCTCCCTTCCCATATTCCCGTGACCAGCAATTTTTGGCATGGTTTTTGTGTCTTCCACTGTGAAGACCGAAGCAAAATAATTGTTTAAGGTCTCAGCCATTTCCACATTTCCCATTATTAAATCCCCCTTCTCATCTTCTAAGGGACCAACATTTACTTTAGTCACTCTTTTCCGTTTTATATATCGGTAAAAGCCTTTTACTATCTGTTTTTATGTTTTGCGCAAGTTTACTTTCGTAATCTATCTTTCCTTTCTTTATTGCTTTCTTAGTCATTCTTTGCTGTCGTTTAAAATTTTCCCAATCTTCTAGTTTCCCACTAACCTTGGCCACCTTATATGCATTGGTTTTTAATTTGATACTCTCCTTTATTTCCTTGATTATCCACGGCTGGTTATCCCTTCTCTTACCGCCCTTCTTTTTCACTGGAATATATTTTGTTGAGCACTATGAAAGAGCTCCTTAAAAGTCCTCCACTGTTCCTCAATTGTGCCACCGTTTAGTCTGTGTTCCCAGTCTACTTTAGCCAATTCTGCCCTCATCCCACTGTAGTCCCCTTTGTTTAAGCATTTGAGACACTACTTCCTCACCCTCAATCTGTATTACAAATTCAACCATACTGTGATCACTCATTCCGAGAGGATCTTTTACTAGGAGATAATTTATTATTCCTGTCTCATTACACAGGACCAGATCTAAGATAGCTTGCTCTCTCGTAGATTCTGTAACATACTGTTCGAAGAAACAATCCCGTATGCATTCTATGAATTCCTTCTCAAGGCTACCCCGTGTGATTTGATTTGACCAACCGATATGTAGGTTAAAATCCCCCATGATTACTGCCGTTCCTTTTTCACATGCCTCCATTATTCCCCTGATTATTGTCCGCCCCACCGTGAAGTTATTATTTGGGGGCCCATAAACTACGCCCACCAGTGACTTTTTCCCCTTACTATCTCTAATCTCCACCCACAATGAATCAACCAAGTGAACCTTCTCTATACAGCCTCCAATGCAAATATATCCTTCCTTAAATACGGAGACCAAAATTGTACTCCAGGTGCGGCCTCACCAATTCCCTGTACAGTTCTGTGAAGTCAATGAAGTCCCATCTCCTGGAGTGCAGAGCCTTTGTGACTTCCCGAATGCAGCGATGGACGGCGAACTGGGAGATGTTCGCTATGTTTCCTGCTCCAGACTGGAAGGATCTGGTGTCGAAAAAGTTGCGGGCCTTGAGGGCCACTGGGGGAGCCGGCATTGCCCTGCTCTGAGGCTGCAGGCCTGGTTCCAGGAGATGGCAGAGTCCTTTGACCACCTCCTTGGTGAAGCAGAGCCTCCGAGTACATTAGCTCAAGCACAGGTAAGAGAAGTGCTCTTGGAAGGCCCTAGATGTGTGAGGGCTCCTGCTGAGGGCCCTCCTGCTCCACCTCCTCCTCCTCCGCCCCCCCCCCCCCCTCTGCGAGCAGCTTGTCCTCTTCTTCCCTAACCTCCGCTCCGTCTCCCTGTCACGTGCCAACGCGAGGGGGCTGCAAGTAGAGCCCTCATGACTGGGAGCAAGTGGTCTGCGCAGAACAAGTGAATTCAGAAGCAAGGCCATCTCCATTTGCAACACCAACACTTCCTGTTACCTCACCAACTTTAAGTAACTGTAAAAAGTTGGCTGTAAAGCTCTCTGGGTCAAAAGCTGGTTGTGAGAAGTCAATAGGAGGTTTCCTTCTCAAAAAAGGGAATGTAGGAAATCATGAATTGCAAGAAATAACTTGAGACCAAAAAGTCTCTTCAGACTGGCGTTAAGATTGAAGGATTCGTTCCCTAGTACAATAACTAAAGCGACTTAAACAGCCTGAACATAAATAACTGATAACGGGCTGCTCCAAACTTCTGACAGCCAAGAATGGCACGTCTGACTCCAACCTCGGGAGGATAAATGTGAAGAGGAGGGTTTCAGCCGAGAGTTGAGACAAAGAACTCGACATGCCATGGGTTAAAGGGCCCTGCCAATATACTGCATCAAGCCCACTCCTAAAAAGAGAATAAAAGACAGACCCAGAAGGCGTTTCAGGGCAGACGGTGAAGATAAGTCATTGAAAGTTGGCATGCAGGTACAGCAGGCGGTTAAGAAAGCAAATGGCATGTTGGCCTTCATAGCGAGGGGATTTGAGTACAGGGGCAGGGAGGTCTTACTACAGTTGTACAGGGCCTTGGTGAGGCCACACCTGGAGTATTGTGTACAGTTTTGGTCTCCTAACTTGAGGAAGGACATTCTTGCTATTGAGGGAGTGCAGCGAAGGTTCACCAGACTGATTCCCGGGATGGCGGGACTGACATATCAAGAAAGACTGGATCAACTGGGCTTGTATTCACTGGAGTTCAGAAGAATGAGAGGGGATCTCATAGAAACGTTTAAAATTCTGACGGGTTTAGACAGGTTAGATGCAGGAAGAATGTTCCCAATGTTGGGGAAGTCCAGAACCAGGGGTCACAGTCTAAGGATAAGGGGTAAGCCATTTAGGACCGAGATGAGGAGAAACTTCTTCACCCAGAGAGTGGTGAACCTGTGGAATTCTCTACCACAGGAAGTTGTTGAGGCCAATTCACTAAATATATTCAAAAAGGAGTTAGATGTAGTCCTTACTATTAGGGGGATCAAGGGGTATGGCGAGAAAGCAGGAATGGGGTACTGAAGTTGCATGTTCAGCCATGAACTCATTGAATGGCGGTGCAGGCTCGAATGGCCGACTCCTGCACCTATTTTCTATGTTTCTATAAGAACTGTTTGTGCCACCAGCCGTCTGTCCGATCGGGACTAGCACCAACTACTTGTCATGGTCGTAAGTTTACTGTGTCTACCCTGATTGTGTGTTGTGATTGACTATATCTGAACTACCGCTCCCTTAATAAAATGTCTTATAACTCCTAAGACCCTTTGGGTATCTTGTGAGTGACCTGTGATCCTAAATCTTATAAAACGGCTGCACAAACTTACACAAAACCAGCAGAAATCAAAAAAGCATTTCACCTCCAAGTTGTTGATGATCCCTGAAATAGCGCTGGGGGGGGGCGGTGGGGGGGGTGTCCTTCCTGCGTTAAATGGAGCGGTGCCATTGGAAATGGCAGGTCGTGCACCAGATCAGCGTTGAACACTGAGCGACGTCACAACCTGCCTCATCACCATTTGCGTAGCAAGCGCAGGCAACGGCCACGCTGCCGACAAAATGGCGGCCGCCGGGGACCGTGCTGGAAGTGGGCGAAAACAAGGGCAGCCACCCTTTTATTGTCGAAACCGCCGCTAAAGGTGCTGAATTTCACAGCCACGGGGGTCGGATTTTCGGGCCTTCCGCGCTCTCTGTTTGTCGCCCCGAAGCGTCGGCAGTGAGGTGTTCGGGGCGGGCGGTCAGCCTCCAGCGCCCTGCGGCGATCCTCGGGGTCCGGTTTGGCGATGGCGCGGAGCAGCACCGCCCGGAACAGCTGCGCCGGGTGTGCAACGCCCCCTGGTTGCAGCACCGGCACGAGTTTGAGCTCCTGCCCGACCCGTTCGCCTGGAAGCGCGCCCCGCAAAGACCACCTGGGAAATCAGGGCGGGCCAACCATCCCGTCGGCGAAGAGGTGAGTAATGGACTCCGAAGGTAAGTCTCATTGTTTTTTCTGTTAATTTTTTTCGCGATTTGTATTGTGGTGGCATGGGTAAGGTTTTGGGAATGTTTGTGGGTTTTTTTAGGTTCCCCCCTCGGAGTGCTCCCGGCCCATCTCTTTAGCTCGGAAGTTTCCCTTCCTTGAGCCAAGAGAGGTGTACAACGCCTCCCGACGCAGGGCCCAGCTGCCCGAACGTAATTACTAAAGCGCAATCTATTCCTGGGCACTAACTTTCCCACCCCGCCGCCATTATCGCCCCAAAATCATACAACCCTAAAATCCAGCCCACAGACTCTAATTGTCACTGGCCCTGGGTCACACTGTTGTATAACCAGATACTGGGCAGTAAAGCACTGGTTAGGCCTCAGCTGGAGTATTTTGGGCACCACGCTTTAGGAAGGATGTCAAGGCGTTAAGAGAGGGTGCGGAGGAGATTTACTAGAAAGGTACCAGGGTTGAGGGACTTCAGTTACGTGGATAGACTGGAGAAGCTGGGGTTGTTCTCCTTAGGGCAGAGAAGGTTGAGAGGAGATATGATCGAGTTTTTCAAAATCATGATGGGTCTGGACAGAGTAGATAAGGAGAAACTGTTCCCATTGGTGGAAGTGTCGATAACCAAAGGACACAGATTTAAGTTGATTGGCAAAATAACCAGAGGAAAAAAATAATGCAACGAGCTGTTGTGATCTGGAATGCGCTGCCTGAAAGGAATTGGATAAACACTTGAAGAGGAATAATTTGTAGGGCTATGGAGAAAGAGCGAGGAGTGGGACTAATTGGACAGCTCTTTCAAAGAGCCGACACAGATAGGATGGGCCAAATGGCTTCCTTCTGTTCTGAATCATTCTATAATTGTACGAAGATAACCTCCTGATCGTAGGGGTCATGGGTCCACTTAGGGAGTGACTGGTAACACTGAACCTGAGAATCAAGTGCAGACATGACATTTGTAATAGCCACATATAAGCAAATCACAGGACCATATACACAACATCCTTCGGTGATCCGAGCATTGTATTCAATTCTGGGAAAGGTGGCTAGGCCTTGGAGCGGGTACAGAGGAGATTTCGTAGAAAGGTACCAGGGTTAAGAGGCTTCAGTTATGTGGAGAGCCTGGGGAAACTGGGGATGTTCTCCTGAGTGCAGAGGAGGTTAATGCAACATTTTATAGAGGTGTTCAAAATGATGATGGATTTCGATAGAGAAAATAAGGAGAAATTGTTTCCACTGGCAGGAACCAGAGGACATAGATTTAAGATAACCTGCCAAAAAACCAGGGGGGAAATGAAGAGACTTTTTTTTAAACGCAGCGTATTGTAATGATTTGAAATGCACAAAAGACTTGCATTTATATTGCGCATTTCACGACTACCGGAAGTCCCAAAGCACTCTACAGGTAACAAGGTACTTTTTGAAGTGTAGTCACTATTGTAATGTAGGAAACGCGGCAGCCAATTTGCGCATAACAAGCTCCCACAACAGCAATGTGAAGACGACCAGATAATCTGTTTTGGTGATGTTGATTGAGGGATAAATATCGGCCCCAGGACACTGGGGATAACTCCCCTGCTCTTCTTTGAAATAGTGCCGTGGGATCTTTTACGTCCACCTGAGAGGGCAGATGGGGCCTCGGTTTAATGTTTCATCCGAACATCCCTCAGCACTGCACTGGAGTATCAGCCTGATTTATGTACTCAAGTCCCTGGAGTGGGATTTGAACCCACAACCTTCTGACTCAGAGGCAAGAGTGCTACCCACTGAGTCACAGCTGAAAGGGCGGTGGAAGTAGATTCAATGGTAATTTACAAAAGGGAATTGGATACTTGAAAGGCAAAATGTTGCATAGTGGAGGAGCGGGACTAATTGGATAGCTCGCACTCAATATTCTCTCCTGAGTGGCCTCCTTCTATGCTGAGAGATCCTATCATCAGTAACACATTCCACTTACCAGCATCAGTGCAGCGTTTCTCGAAAACAGAGGTTAGCAGTTAAGGGAAATATCTCAACCTGGCAGGAAGTGGGGAATTGTGTCTCTCAGGGATTCGTGCTTTTAGGTAGAGATTTTAATACGTGGAACCTTTTACTGAATTGTGGATTTCATACAAAAGATTACACAGGATATACGGATATACGGCATAGAAACATGCCATTCGGCCCAACCAGTCCATCATCATCATCATCATCACAGGCAGTCACTCGGCATCGAGGAAGACTTGCTTCCACTCTTAAAAATGAGTTCTCAGGTGACTGAACAGTCCAATACGAGAGCCACAGTCCCGTCACAGGTGGGACAGATAATCGTTGAGGGCAAGGGTGGGTGGGGCTGGTTTGCCGCACGCTCTTTCCGCTGCCTGCGCTTGGTTTCTGCATGCCCTCGGCGATGAGACTCGAGGTGCTCAGCGCCCTCCCGGATGCACTTCCTCCACTTAGGGCAGTCTTTGGCCAGGGGACTCCCAGGTGTCGGTGGGGATGGTGCATTTTATCAGGGAGGCTTTGAGGGTGTCCTTGTAACGTTTCCTCTGCCCACCTTTGGCTCGTTTGCCGTGAAGGAGTTCCAAGTCAAGTGCTTGCTCTGGGAGCCTCGTGTCTGGCATACGGACAATGTGGCCTGCCCAGCGGAGCTGATCAAGTGTGGTCAGTGTTTCAATGCTGGGGACGTTGGCCTGGTCGAGGACGCTAATGTTGGTGGGTCTGTCCTCCGAGGGGATTTGTAAGATCTTGTGGAGGCATTGTTGCTGGTATTTCTCCAGCAACCAGTCCATGCTGCCATTTATGCTCCACTCGAGCCTCCTCCGTCTTTCCTCATCTAAATCTATCAGCATAACCCTCTATTCCCTTCTCCCTCATATGCTTGTCTAGCCTCCCTTAAACGCATCGATACTATTCGTTTCAACCACTCCCTGTGGCAGCGAGTTCTACATTCTCACCACTCTCTGGGTAAAGAAATTTCTTCTGAATTCCCGATTGGATTTCTTGGTGACTATCTTATATTGATGGCCTCTAGTTATGCTCTTCCCCACAAGTCGAAACATTCTCTCTGTATCCACTCTATCAAAACATTACATAATTTTAAAGACCTCTATTTGGTCACCCCCTCAGCCTTTTTTCAAAACAGACCCAGCCTGTTCATCCTTTCCTGATATGTATACCCTCGCATTTCTGGTATTATCCTTGTAAATCTTCTCTGCACCCTCTCTAATGCCTCTATAACCTTTTTATAATATGATGACCAGAACTGTACGCAGTCCTCAAAATGTGGTTTAACCAAGATTCGATACAAGTTTAGCATAACTTCCCTACTTTTCAATTCTATGCCTCAAATAAACCCTAGTGCTTGGTTTGCTTTTAGCGATTTGTGTATTTGTACTCCAAGATCCCTTTGTTCCTCTACCCCACCCAGACTCGCACCCTCCCAGTAATAAGTGATCTCCCTATTCTTTCTACCAATATGTAATACCTCACATTTATCTGTGTTGAACTTCATTTGCCAATTATATGCCAATTCTGCAAGTTTATTAATGTCCTCCTGTAATTTGTTGCAGTCCCAAATGGTAGGACACTGAGAAGTGCAGAGGAACAAAGGGACCTTGGAGTGCAGGTCCACAGATCCCTGAAAAAAGCAGGCGAGTTAGATAAGATGGTTAAGAAAGCATACTTGCCTTTATTAGCCAAGGCATAGAATACAAGAGCAGGGAGATTATGCTTGAACTATATAAAACACTGGTTAGGCCATAGCTAGACTACTGCATGCTGTTCTGATCACCACATTACAGGATAGACGTGATTGCACTGGAGAGGGTACAGAGGAGATTTACGAGGATGTTGTCTGGATTGGAGAATTTTATCTATGAGGAAAGATTCTTTGGAACAGAGGAGGCTGAGGCGATACCTTAATGCGGTATATACAATAATAAAACGGGGAAGGTGGCTCTACTGTGGCTAATAAGGGAAATTAGGGATAGTGTGAAATCCAAGGAAGAGGCATATAAATTGGCCAGAAAAAGCAGCAAACATGGGAGAAATTTAGAATTCAGCAGAGGAGGACAAAGGGTTTAATTAGGAGGGGGAAAGTAGAGTATGAGAGGAAGCTTGCTGGGAACATAAAAACTGACTGCAAAAGCTTCTATAGATATGTGAAGAGAAAAAGATTAGTGAAGACAAACGTAGGTCCCTTGCAGTCAGACAGGTGCATTTATAATGGGGAACAAAGAAATGGCAGACCAATTGAACAAATACTTTAGTTCTGTCTTCACTCAGGAAGACACAAATAACCTTCCAGAAATACTAGGTGACTGAGGGTCGAGCGAGAAGGAGGAGCTGAAGGAAATCCTTATTAGGTGGGAAATGGTGTTCAGGAAATTGATGGGATTGAAGGCCGATAAATCCCCGGGGTCTGATAGTCTGCATCCCAGAGTACTTAAGGAAGTGGCCCTGGAAATAGTGGATGCATTGGTGGTCATTTTCCAATTCTATAGACTCTGGATCAGTTCCGATGGATTGGAGGGTCGCTAATGTAACACCACTTTTTAAAAAAGGAGATAGAAAGAAAACGGAATTATCGGCAGTGGAGAAAATGTTGGAATCAATTATTAAAGATGTAATAGCAGCGCATTTGGAAAGCAGTGACAGGATCGGTCCAAGTCAGCATGGATTTATGAAAGGGAAATCATGCTTGACCATCTTCTAGAATTTTTTGAGGATGTAACTAGTAGAGTGGACAAGGGAGAACCAGTGGATGTGGTGTATTTGGACTTTCAAAATGCTTTTGACAAGGTCCCACACAAGAGATTAGTGTGCAAAATTAAAGCACATGGTATTGGGGGTAATGTATTGACGTGGATAGAGAATACATTGGCAGACAGGAAGCAAAGAGTAGAAATAAACGGGTCCTTTTCAGAATGGCAGGCAGTGACTAGTGGGGTACCGCAGGGCTCAGTGCTGGGACCCCAGCTATTTACAATATACATTAATGATTTAGACGAAGGAATTGAATGTAATATCTCCAAGTTTGCAGATAACACTAAGCTGGGTGGCAGTGTGAGCTGTGAGGAGGATGCTAAGAGGCTGCAGGGTGACTGCAGGTTAGGTGAGTGGGCAGATGCAGTATAATGTAGATAAATGTGAGGTTATCCACTTTGGTGGCAAAAACAGGAAGGCAGAATATTATCTGAATGGTGACAGAGTAGGAAAAGGGGAGGTGCAACGAGATCTGGGTGTCATGGTACATCAGTCATTGAAAGTTGGCATGCAGGTACAGCAGGCAGTAAAGAAGGCAAATGGCATGTTGGCCTTCATTGCGAGAGGATTTGAGTATAGGAGCAGGGAGGTCTGACTACAGTTGTTCAGAGTCTTGGTGAGGCCACATCTTGAATATTGTGTACAGTTTTGGTCTCCTAATCTGAGGAAGGACATTCTTGCTATTGAGGGAGAGCAGCGAAGGTTCACCAGACTGATTCCCGGGATGGCAGAACTGACATATGCAGAACGATTGGATCAACTAGGCTTATAATCACTGGAATTTTGAAGAATGAGAGGGTATCTCATAGAAACGTATAAAATTCTGATGGGATTGGACAGGTTAGATGCAGGAAGAGTGTTCCCGATGTTGGGCATGTCCAGAACCAGGGGTCACAGTCTAAGGGTAAGGGGTAAGCCATTTAGGACCGAGATGAGGAGAAACTTCTTCACTCAGAGAATTGTGAAACTGTGGAATTCTCTACCACAGAAAGTTGTTGAGGCCAGTTCGTTACGAGATATATTCAAAAAGGGAGTTAGATGTGGCCCTTACGGCTAAAGGGATCAAGTGGTATGGAGAGAAAGCAGGAATGGGGTACTGAAGTTGCATGATCAGCCATGATCATATTGAATGGTGGTGCAGGCTCGAAGGGCCGAATGGCCTACTCCTGCACCTATTTTCTATGAGGGGCCTGGATAGAGTGGATAGGAAGGGCCTATTTCCCTTAGCAGAAGGGTCAACAACCAGGGGGCATAGATTTAAAGTAATTGGGGGGAGGTTTAGACGGGATTTGAGGGGACATTTCTTCACTCAGAGGGTGGTGGTGGTCTGGAACTCATTGTCTGAAAGGGTGGTAGAGGCAGAAACCCTCACCACATTTAAAAAGTACTTGGATGTGCACTTGAATTGCCGTAACCTACATAGCTACGGACCGAGAGCTGGAAAGTGGGATTAAGCTGGGTAGCTCTTGGTCAGCCGGCACGGACACGATGGGACAAAATGGCCTCCTTCCATGCTGTAAATTTCTATAATTCTATTCTATATCTCCTCAGTCTGGACTATCCCTCCCCCTCCCCCTAATTTGGTGTCATCCGCAAATTTAGAAATTGAGTTTTTAATTCCAAAGTCTAAATCGTTAATATAAATTGTGAACACCAGATTCATGTCGGACCGAAGGAATTATTTTATTGTGAAATGATTTCAGCCGAGAGTCCCTGAATTACTGGGGACGATCAGGGACTGCGGCTCTTGAAGGGCCTCTGCAGCCCTGAGGGGTCATCAGTTAACTTTTGTCTTACCTTAACTACATCAGGGTCACTGTACAAAGCGGATTTATTTGGCAATTATACAGAATACGAAATTAGAGCCGAGTTATAGGGGCGATTATCAGCAGGAACATACCCCATCCGCCAGAACGGACATTGTTCAGTCCTGAACGTGATTAACAGCAGAATCCATCCCTTGCCCACCGTCACTTGTGAACTCGCTGGTGTCTCTGCAGGGTGGATGACTGAATGAATCCCCTCCCGCACACAGAGCAGGTGAACGGCCTCTCCCCAGTGTGCACTCGCTGGTGTCTCTGCAGGGTGGATGACTGAATGAATCCCCTCCCGCACACAGAGCAAGTGAACGGCCTCTCCCCAGTGTGAACTCGCTGGTGTGTCAGCAGGGTGGACGACTGAGCGAATCCCCTCCCACACACGGGGCAGGTGAACGGCCTCTCTCCGGTGTGACTGCGCTGGTGTGTCAGCAGGTTGGATGACCGAGTGAATCCCTTCCCACACTCAGTGCAGGTGAACGGCCTCTCCCCGGTGTGAACTCGCTGGTGTGCCAGCAGGTTGGATGAATCAATGAAACCCTCCCCACACAAGGAGCAGGTGAACGGCCTCTCCCCGGTGTGAACTCGCTGGTGTTTCAGCAGGTTGGATGACCGAGTGAATTCCTTCCCACACTCGGAGCAGCTGAGCGGCCTCGCCCCGGTGTGACTGCGCTGGTGGCTGAGTAGGTGGTTCAGGAGCGTGAAGCTCTTCACGCAGAGAGAGCAGCAGAATGGTCTGCGCCCAGCGTGACAGCGCTGGTGGAGCCTCCGCTCCTCGGCGCTTTTGAAGCCCTTCCTGCAGGCAGAACATTTAAAGGGCCTCTCGCCAGCGTGAACGCACTGGTGTTTCAGCAGGTTGGACGATAAAGCAAATCCCTTCCCGCACACCGTGCAGGTGAACGGCTTCTCCCCGGTGTGAACCAGCTGATGTCTCAGCAGATCGTATGACTGAGCGAAGCCCTTCCCACACACGGAGCAGGTGAACGGCCTCTCCCCGGTGTGAACCCGCTGGTGTTTCAGCAGGCTGGATGAATAAGTGAATCGCTTCCCACACTGGGAGCAGGTGAACGGCCTCTCCCCGGTGTGAACTCGCTGGTGAATCAGCAGGTTGGATGACTGCGTGAATCCCTTCCCGCACTCGGAGCAGATCAACGGCCTCTCCCCGGTGTGAACCTGCTGGTGTCTCAGCAGGTGGGAGGACTGCGTGAAGCCCTTCCCACACTCTGAGCAGGTGAACGGCCTCTCCCCAGTGTGACTGCGACGATGAATCTCGAGCTCAGATGCGTAACTGAATCCCTTCCCACAGTCTCCACATTTCCGTGGTCCTTCCCTGATGCGTGCGCACTTGTTCCTCGCCAGCGAGCTCGACCGACCGTTAGTGCTGTTCATTCGTTCCATGTACAAAGTCCGATGATATTCAGGTCCCGAGGAATCGAGCGATTCCGTCAGATCCCGACGTGATGTTTGGTTTGAGCTTCCCGTCTGCAAATCCTGTCCTTCTGATACCCTGTAAAAGAAAGACTTGCATTTAGACAGCGCCTTTCACGTCCTCAGTTCGTCCCAAAGTGCTTTGCAGCCAATGAAGTACTTTTGAAGTGCAGTCAAACTTATGAGATTCTGAGGGACCATGACATGGTGGATGCAGAGAGGATGTTTCTCCTCGTGGGGGAGTCTAGAACTAGGGTGCATAGGTTCAGAATAAGGGGTGACCCATTTAAAACGGAGATGAGGAATAATTTCTTCTCTCAGTGGGTCGTAACTCTGCGGAATTCTCTGCCCCAGAGAGCTGTGGAGGCTGGGTCATTGAATATATTTAAGGTGGAGATCGACAGATTTTTGAGCGATAAGGGAGTAAAGGGTTATGGGGAGGGGGCAGGGAAGTGGAGCTGAGTCCATGATCAGATGAGCCATGATCTTATTGAATGGCGGAGCAGGCTCGAGGGGCCAAATGGCCGACTCCTGCTCCTATTTCTTTATGTTCTTAATGTAACATGCGCAGCTAATTTGCGCACAGCAAGCTCCCACAAACAGCAATGTGATAATGACCAGATCATCTGGGGTTTTTTTAAGTGATATTGGTTGAGGTCACTGAGAAATCCCCTGCTCTTCTTCGAAATAGTGCTGTGGGATCTTTTATGTCCACCTGAGAGGGCAGACATAACGTCTCATCCCAACGACTACCTCCGATAGTGCAGCACACCTCCCCACCCCCATCCCATCAGTACTGTCACCGGGAATGTTGGCCTTGATCACGCGCTCGGGTTTCTGCAGTGGGACTTGAACCCAGACCCTTCTGCCTCAGAATCAAGAGTGCTACCACTGAGTCACAACTGAAATCCTTGTAAAAGGAGTTTAGAAAAGTCATCATTGCAAATACAGAACAGAAACTCAAAACAGACAGTTCTAGTTTCTATGGTATATTCTTTCCTCTCTGCCCCACGCCCTCTGATTCCCCACCGCCTGAAATCCACATCCAGTGAATTCCCCCCTCCCCCCCCCCTGCCCCCGACACCCCCACACTTGTCCTGAAGGTCTTGACTGATGCTGGTTTACAGACCGACAGTCACTGGTTGCCCTCTAATCAGACTTGAGTCTGGACGGTGAGCATCAGCTGCTTATTTAACCATAGGGGCATTTCTCAGTAGCCATACACAGATACTTTACAGCTGGCGGGTCACTGGGTAACCATCAAGAGCGGGAACGTCAGTTGATTGGTAGGAAGTATAGGGAGGTGCGAGTCGAGGTGGGGTAGGTCGGGCGAAGTATTGCAGAGCGATGAAATCGGGGCCCAGGAGAGGCGTGAGTTCGGGGCCCAGAAGAGCCGAGGGCCCTTGGGGCAGCACGGGCCCAGCCCACACTGCGCTATGTGTGCGCACTAGGTCCGTGCAGCAGAGCTGGTCCCCAGTCGTCCTGGTTAACCCTTGCCACTGGACCGAGACCTAGCTCTGTCAAGCCCGTGTGGTGGCTGGTGTGCAACGGTCACCCCACATTAAAAAAATCTATGCACAGGCCTCTTCCACCCCTTCAACATGTAGTTCGGGACCTGGAATATTAGGTCCTTCATTGAAACACTTGTGAACTCATCCCTTTTTGACATGGAAGCAAGTCATCCTCGATATTACAGCCATTACAGAGACGTGGTCGCAAGGTGACTGGGAATTAAATATTCAGGGGTACTTGACAATCCGGAAGGACAGGCAGAAAGGAAAAGGAGGTGGGGCAGCTCTATTGATAAAGGATGGAATCACTGCAATAATGAGAAACAATATTGGCTCAAATGATCAGGATGTTGAAACAGTTTGGGTGGAGATAAGGAATAATAAGGGGAAAAAGTCACTGGTGGACGTAGTCTATCGGTCCCCTAACAGTAGCAACTCTGTTGGTTGGAGTATAAACCAGGAAATCATCATCATAGGCAGTCCCTCGAAGCAAGGATGACTTGCTTCCATGCCAAAAAGGGATGAGTTCACAGGTGTTTCAATGAAGGACCTAATATTCCAGATCCCTAACTACATCTTGGAGGGTGGAAGATGCCAGTGCTTGGATTGTTTTTAACGTGGGGTGGCCATTGCACACCAGCCACCACACAGGCTTGACAGAGCTAGGTCTTGGTCCAGTGGCAAGGATTACCCAAGACCAGCTCTGCTGCACGGACTGAACGCGCACACATATCGCAGTGTGGGCTGGGCCCGTGCTGCCCCAGAGCCCTTGGCCCCTTCTGGGCCCCAGACTCACGCCTCTCCTGGGCCCCGGTCACTTCCTTCTACAAACTCTTGCCGCTCCTTCACCCCTCCTGCTGCGCCTGGCCGCACTGCAATCAGCGACCTGGCTTCGTAGCCGTCGCCCTCCTGCAGTGGTATGCCGCCGGAAGCTGCAGGCTGGGGCCATCAGAGGGAGCAGCGTGTGGCAACCAGGAAATAGTGGGGACTTGTGAAAAGGGAACAGCAATAATCATGGGTGATTTTAACCTCCAAATTGATTGGTCAAATCAAATTGGTCAGGGTAGCCTTGAGGAAGAGTTCATAGAGTGCATAAGGGACGGGTTCCTTCAGCAGTATGTAACGGAACCAACCAGGGGGCAGGCTATCTTGGATCTTGTTATGTATTTAACCTCTTGTAACCTGTATTACACTACCACCAGAGGGCCCACCTGTTGGAGTCCCAAGGGATCCCAGCATCCTTTGGGAGCACGGTATATTACCTGCACTCTGGAGTCTTATTAAAGGAGCTAAGGTCACACTTGCTCATTGTACACAGTACTCAGTTTCATCCCTTATTATGAGCATAGCAGATCTGGTCCTGTGTAATGAGACAGGATTAATAAACAATCTCCGAGTAAAGGATCCCCTTGGAATGAGTGACCATAGCATGGTTGAATTTCAAATTCAGATGGAGGGTGAGAAAGTTGGATCTCTAACCAGCGTACTAAGCTTAAATAAAGGAGACTGTGAAGGTATGAAGGCAGAATTGCCTAAAGTGGACTGGGAAAATAGATTAAAGTGTAGGACGGTTGATGGAACAGTGACAGACATTTAAGGAGATATTTCACAACTCTCAAGAAAAATATATTCCATTGAGGACAAAAGGGTGTAAAAGAAACGATAGCCATCCATGGCTAACTAAAGAAATAAAGGACAATATCCAATTAAAAACAAGGGCATACAAAGTGGCCAAAACTAGTGGGAGGATAGAAGATTGGGAATCTTTTAAAAGCCAGCAAAGAAGGACTAAAAAAATGATTAAGAAAGAGAAGATAGACTATGAAAGTAAACTAGCATGAAATATAAAAACAGATAGCAAGAGTTTCTATAGGTATATAAAAAGAAAAAGAGTGGCTAAAGTAAACATTGGTCCCTTAGAGGATGAGATCAGGGAATTAGTAATGGGGAACATGGAGATGGCAGAAACTTTGAACAAATATTTTATATCAGTCTTTACGGTAGGGGACACAAACAATATCCCGACAGTGGACAGTCAAGGGGCTATGGGGGGGGAGGAACTTAACACAATCACAATCACTAAGAAGGTGGTACTCAGTAAGATAATGGGACTAAAGGCAGATAAATCCCCTGGATGGCTTGCATCCAAGGGTCTTAAGAGAAGCAGCAGCAGGGATAATGGATACATCGGTTGTAATTTACCAAAATTCCATGGATTCTGGGAAGGTCCCAGCAGATTGGAAAACTGCAAATGTAACGCCCCTATTTAAAAAGGAGGCAGACAAAAAGCAGGAAACTATAGACCAGTTAGCCTAACATCTGTGGTTGGGAAAATGTTGGAGTTCATTATTAAAGAAGCAGTAGCAGGACATTTGGAAAAGCATAATTCAGTCAGGCAGAGTCAGCATGGATTTATAAAGGGGAAGGCATGTTTGACAAATTTGATGGAATTCTTTGAGGATGTAACGAACAGGATAGATAAAGGAGAACCAGTGGATGTGGTGTATTTGGACTTCCAGAAGGCATTTGACAAGGTGCCACATAAAAGGTTACTGCACAAGATAAAAGTTCACCGGGGTATAGGGCAATATATTAGCATGGATAGAGGATTGGCTAACTAACAGAAAACAGAGAGTCGGGATAAATGGTGCATTCTCGGGTTGCAATCAATAACTAGTGGGGTGCCGCAGGGATCTGTGCTGGGACCCCAATTATTTGCAATCTATATTAACAACTTGGAAGAAAGGACTGAGTGTAACATAGTCAAGTTTGCTCTTCATACAAAGATGGGAGGAAAAGCAATGTGTGAGGAGGACACAAAAAATCTGCAAAAGGACATAGACAGGCTAAGTGAGTGGGCAAAAATTTAGCAGATGGAGTATAATGTTGGAAAGTGTGAGGTCATGCACTTTGGCAGAAAAAATCAAAGAGCAAGTTATTATTTAAATGGAGAAAGATTGCAAAGTGCTGCAGTACAGCGGGACCTGGGGATACTTGTGCACGAAACATAAAAGGTTAGTATGCAGATACAGCAAGTGATCAGGAAGGCCAATGGAATCTTGGTCTTTATTGCAAAGGGGATGGAGTATAAAAGCAGGGAAGTCTTGCTGCAGTTATACAGCGTATTGGTGAGGCCACACCTGGAATACTGCGTACAGTTTCGGTTTCCATATTTATAATATACTTGCTTCGGAGGCAGTTCAGAGAAGGTTCACTCGGTTGATTCTGGAGATGAAGGGGTTGATCTATGAGGAAAGGTTGAGTAGGTTGGGCCCCTAGTTGGAATTCAGAAGAATGAGAGGTGATCTTATTGAAACGTATAAGATTATGAGGGAGCTTGACAAGGTGGATGCAGAGAGGATGTTTCCACTGATGGGAGACTAGAACTAGGGGGCATAATCTTAGAATAAGGGGCCACCCATTTAAAACTGAGATGAGGAGGAATTTCTTCTCTGAGGGTTGTGGATCTGTGGAATTCTCTGCCTCAGGAAGCTGTGGAAGCTGGGACATTGAATAAATTTAAGTCAGAGTTAGACAGTTTCTTAACCGATAAGGAATTAAGGGGCTATGGAGAGCGGGCGGGGAAGTGGACCTGAGTCCATGATCGGATCGGCCATTATCGTATTAAATGGCGCAGCAGGCTCGAGGAGCCGAATGGCCGACTCCTGTTCCTATTTCTTATGTTCTTATATGAGGGACTGCCTCAGAAGAACAGGAACAAAGGGATCTCGGAGTACAAATACACAAATCGCTAAATGTTGCGACACAGGTTAGCAAGGCATAAAAAGCAAACCAAGCACTAGGGTTTATTTCTAGAGGTATAGAATTGAAAAGTAGGTAAGTTATGCTAAACCTGTATCGAACCTTGGTTAGACCACACTTAAGACTACTGAGTACAGTTCTGGTTGCCGTATTATAAAAAGGATATAGAGGCACTGGAGAGGGTGCAGAGATTTACAAGGATGATACCAGAAATTTGAGGGTATACATATCAGGAAAGGATGAACAGGCTGGGTCTCTTTTCTCTTGAAAAAGTAGGCTGAGAGGTGACCTAATAGAGCTTTTTAAAATTGTGGAAGGTTTTGATAGAGTGGATACAGAGAGAATGTTTCCACTTGTGGGGAAGAGCATAACTAGAGGCCATTAATATAAGATAGTCACCAAGAAATCCAATAGGGAATTCAGAAGAAACATCTTTACCCAGAGAGTGGTGAGAATGTGGAACTCGCTGCCACAGGGAGTGGTTGAAGTGAATAGTATCGATGCATTTAAGGGGAGGCTAGACAAGTATATGAGGGAGAAGGGAATAGAGGGTTATGCGGATATAGTTAGATGAGGAAAGACAGGAGGAGGCTCGAGTGGAGCATAAACGGCGGCATGGACTGGTTGGGCCGAATGGCCTGTTTCTCTGCCGTATATCCCATGTAATCCTATGATTGTACCTCTGATGTATTCTAGACACACTGAGGAAAATTTTAGCATCTCGACAATTGCAGGACCCTGCGGAAAGAGGAGTGGGACTAATTGGACAGCTCTTTCAAAGAGCCGGCACAGGCAGGATGGACAGAATGGTTGTGAGATTGGGGTAATTCAGCACAGAGCAGTCAGCTTGGGATCTGCTGGTTTATTGTGCAGACTATTTAAAGGAAAAGAAAAAAGACTTGGATTTATATAGAGCCTTTCAGTGACCAACGGACGTCTCAAAGCGCTTTGCAGCCAATTTAAATACTTTTGGAGTGTAGTCACAGTTGTAATGTGGGAAACGCGACAGCCAACTTGCGCACAGCAAGCTCCCACAAACAGCAATGTGACAATCTGTTTTTGTTATGTTGATTGAGGGATAAATATTGGCTCCAGGACACCGGGGATAACTCCCCCTGCTCTTCTTTGAAATAGTGCCATGGGATCTTTATGTCCACCTGAGAGAGCAGACGGGGCCTCGGTTCAACGTCTCATCCGAAAGACGGCACCTCCGACAGTGCGGCGCTCCCTCAGCACTGCACTGGGAGTATCAGCCTAGATTTATGTGCTCAAGTCCCTGGAGTGGGACTTGAACCCACAACCTTCTGACTCAAGAGGCGAGGGTGCCACAGCTGACAAAGGGGGGAAGTTTAGGTAAACTTTAAAACAAATATTACTATGCCTTTAAGCAAAACCTTCATTCATCAGTGCAACAATTCAGAAATGTTTAAAAATTCAAATGAATGAAATGGATCACTTTTTAAAAGAGACAATTTGCAAAGGTCGATCTCACACAAACAGGTTTACAACCACTTAACAAGGTATCGGAGACTAACTACAGGCAGCTGGCAGGCCAAGCTCGAGGTCAGTGTCCCTTTTAACTACAAGCATGCAGAGAATGACTATTCCAACGCACTCCTGGCCGGCCTCCCACGTTCTACCACATGTAAACTTGAGGCCATCCAAAACTCGGCTGCCCCGTGTCCTAATCCGCTCGCCTATCACCTCTGTGCTTGCTGACCTACATTGGCTCCCGGTTAAGCAACGCCTCGATTTCAAAACTCTCATCCTTGTTTTCAAATCCTTCCATGGCCCTCGCCCCTCCCTATCTCTGTAATCTCCTCCGGCCCTCAACCCTCCCCAGAGATATCTGCGCTCAAATCCTGCCCTCTTGAGTATCCCTGATTGTAATCGCTCAACCATCGGTGACTGTGCCTTCAGCTGCCTGGGGCCCCAAGCTCTGGAATTCCCTGCCTGAACCTCTCCGCCCCTCTTTGCTCCTTTTTAAGACGCTCCTTAAAACCTACCTCTTTGAACGGGCTTTTGGTCATCTGTCCTAATTTCTTCTTGTGTGGTTTCGGTATCAACTTTTTGTCTTATGATACGTCTGCAAAGTGCCTTGGGATGTTTTACTACGCTAAAAGTGCTGTATAAATACAAGTTGTTGGTGCATCACTGTCCCTTTAAAAGTCTGACCCTTCCCCCAACCTCCTCCCAGCTTGGTTTCAGCCCTTGAATCTAATCAACTCTCAGAAAAAAAAATAATCTCAGAGGTTTGCACCTTAACAAAAGCTCCAATCTTCTCTTTAGTTTCTTTAAATATATATATATATAAAACACTGTGTGTGTATGTGTGTATCTAAAGAAATATCTTTTTTGTAAATTTCCTCCAGCGAGGCAGCTGATCGTTGAGACAAAGGACAAGTCTGGCTGGCCTCCTTTCCCAGCGAGTCGCTCGCCCGCCTCCGCCTGCTGTGATTGGTTGGAGGACCAGCGGCCCCTGAGTCCTCCAGGGCTTCCGATTGGTCCGCCCTCAATGTCAATCAAGGCTCGTTCCAACAAGCCTCGCTCAATGAAGACAAAAGAGGAAATGACAGGCTCTCACTGCCTGGGCCTCTTGAACCAGTCCACTTGCAGATTAAAATGTTTTAGCCACAGAACAGACCTTGAAACGCACTGATCCGATTTTAAAATAATTCATTCTCTGCAGGGAGTGGATGGATTTTGTAGCATTTCACGAGACGGCTTGCATTTATATATTTTTTGTTGTTCCTTCCTGGGATGTGGGCATCGCCGGCAAGGCTCAGCATTTATTGCCCATCCCTAATTGCCCTCGGGAAGGTGGTGGTGAGCCGCCTTCTTGAACCGCTGCAGTCCGTGTGGTGAAGGTTCTCTCACAGTGCTGTTAGAATCATTGAAGTTTACTGCACGGAAGGAGGCCATTCGGCCCATCGTGTCCGCACCAGCCAACAAAGCTATCCAGTCTAACCCCACTTTCCAGCTCTAGATCCGTAGCCCTGTAGGTTACGGCACTTCAAGTGCATATCCAAGTACTTTTTAAATGCTCTGAGGGTTTCTGCCTCTACCACCCTTTCAGGCAGCGAGTTCCAGACCCCCACCACCCTCTGGGCGAAGACAATTCCCTCAAATCCCCTCTAAACCTTGTACCGATTACTTTAAATCTATGCCCCCTGGTTGTTGACCCCTCTGCTAAGGGAATTAGGTCCTTCCAACCACTCTATCCAGGCCCCTCATAATTTTATACGCCTCAATGAGGTCTCCCCTCAGCCTCCTCTGTTCCAAGGAAAACAACCCCAGCCTATCCAATCTTTCCTCACAGCTAAGATTCTCCACTCCCAGCAACATCTTTGTAAATCTCCTCTATACCCTCTCCAATACAATTACATCTTTCCTGTAATGTGACCAGAACTGCACGCAGTACTCCAGCTGTGGCCTAACTAGTGTTTTATACAGTTCAAGCATAACCTCCCTGCTCTTGTATTCTATGCCTCAGCTAATAAAGGCAAGTATTCCATATGCCTTCTTAACCACCTTATCCACCTGGCCTGCTACCTTCAGGGATCTGTGGACCTGTACTCCAAGGTCCCTTTGGTCCTCTACACTTCTCAGTGTCCTACCATTTAATGTGTATTTCCTTGCCTTGTTAGCTCTCCCCAAATGCATTACCTCACACTTCTCTGGATTAAATTCCATTTGCCACTGTTCTGCCCACCTGACCAGTTCATTGATATCTTCCTGCAGTCCGCAGCTTTCTTCATCATTATCAAACACACAGACTATTTTTGTTTCATCTGCAAACTACTTAATTAAATCCCCTATATTCTAGATCATTGATGTTAGGGAGGGAGTTCCAGGATTTTGACCCAGCAATGGTGAAGCAAGGACCAATATATTTGCAAGTCAGGATGGTGTGTGACTTGTAACTGTGTCCTAACTCGCACCAAGTCCCGCTCACCCATCACCCTTGTGCTTGCCGACCGGTTAAGCAACGCCCCGATTTCAAAATTCTCATCCTTGTTTACAAATCCCTCCATGGCCCTCACCCCTCCCTATCTCTGTAATCTCCTCCAGCCCCCGAGACTTTTGCGCTCCTCTAATTCTGCCCTCCTGAGCATCCCTGATTTATCATCGCTCAACCATTGGTGGCTGTGCCTTCAGCTGCCTGGGCCCTAAGCTCTGGAACTCCCTTCCTAAACCTCTCCGCCTCTCTACCTCTCTTTCCTCCTTTAAGATGCTCCAAGCTTTTTGTTATCTGCCGTAATTTCTTCTTGTGTGGCTCGGTGTCAAATTTATTTGTTTTGTTATAACGCTGCTGTGAAGCACCTTGGGATGTTTTACTATGTTAAAGGCGCTATATAAATACAAGTTGTTGTTGTCAGAGGGGAACGTGGAGGTGGTGGTGTTCCCATTCGTCTGCTGCCCTGGTCCTTCTAGGGGGTAGAGGTCGCGGGTTTGGGAGGTGCTGCCGAAGAAGCCTTGGTGAGTTGCTGCAATGAATCTTGTAGATGGTACACACTGCAGCCAGGGGGCGCCGGTGGTGGAGGGGGTGAATGTTGAAGGTGGTGGGTAGCGTGCCGATCAAACGGGCTGCTTTGTCCTGGATGGTGTCGAGCTTCTCGAGTGTTGTTGGAGCTGCACTCATCCAGGCAAGTGGAGAGTGTTCCATCACACTCCTGACTTGTGCCTTGTAGATGGTGGAAAGGCTTTGGGGAGTCAGGAGGTGAGACACTCACCGCAGAATACCCAGCCTCTGACCCGCTCTTGTAGTCACAATATTTATGTGGCTAGTCCAGTTAAGTTTCTAGTCAATGGTGACCCCCAGGATGTTGATGATGGGGGATTCAGCAATGGTAATGCTGTTGAATATCAAGGGGAGGTGGTTAGACTGTCGCTTGTTGGCTGTAAAGCATCCCAATGCGCTTTACAGCTGTAAGGGATAAATTATTGTTGCAGACAGAAAGGTGGTCAGAACAATGCTGAAGATAGTGAACTAATCAGTATTAGGGGAGTCTGAGAAACTGCCTATGTATGTAACACTTGCTTAGGGTTGAGGTTAGGGTATAGCACAATTATAACGCATTAAAACTGTATCCTTAACCTTAGTAACACTTAAACAGCCAAAGTCAGCAGTTACAATTTTGATTTGAAGTCTCTGAAGAAGAGATAAGGAAGCCAGTATTTTGGAACAGTTACTTTAGGCGATGTGCAGACTGGGGCAGAGGGCAAAATAATGGAACAACACAATGATGGGAGATGGATAATTACATATACCACTCAGAGCCAGTCTGATAAGAGTCGACAAATCAATGTAACTCCGCTGATAGCAATAGACCTATCGATGATTTAGAAACATAGAAACATAGAAAATAGGTGCAGGAGTAGGCCATTCGGCCCTTCTAGCCTGCACCGCCATTCAATGAGTTCATGGCTGAACATGCAGCTTCAGTACCCCATTCCTGCTTTCTCACCATACCCCTTGATTCCCCTAGTAGTAAGGACTTCATCTAACTCCTTTTTGAATATATTTAGTGAATTGGCCTCAACAACTTTTTGTAGGAGGGTAGCTCCTCACCAACACCTGTATAAATTATACTCAAAACCTCATGTATTTCGGAGGTTCCACGACTGAACCTTCCTGTGCATTGTTCGAAATAAAGCCGGTAAATCTGGGATTTCGTTTGCTCACCTCCGTGGTTATTATACAGTGGGAACTGGGCAAGGTGTCGATTATTTATATCAGTTAATCCACCCCGAGGAAGGGAAGCCTCCTTTTTACCCCTACATTTGGTGCTGCGAGCAGGGTGCAGACCCTCCGACCTGGATGATGCAACAGCTGAATGGCAGTGAGTATGATTTTGTACCACCTGCAGCTGTAGCATTGACGGGGAAGGAGGTAATCTGTATAAAGAATTAGAAGGGGGTAATTTGTAGAACAAAGTTATAGCGAACCACGGAAGGACGAAAACCAAGGTAGGGGATAGGTGTATTGCCTGAAGAAGAAGGAATACAACCTTAAAAGGGGGGAGGGGGATGTTTAGGAAAACTGGCCAGTGGAATAAAATGAAGACCAAGGTAGTCTCTGGAATATGGACCCAAAGTGTCCCGGTTATAAGTGCTAACCGGGAAAAGACGAAAAAGATAATGACGCAACCTTGAAGTTGCTGAAAAAACATAGGATAAGCTGTATTTGGTGTGAATGTCTGTCTTTAAGTGAAAATGCTGGAAAAAAAACATTGAATTCATAAAGGACAGCTTGTTTTTATCAAAAGATAAAGATGCAACCTTGAAAGCTACAGCGACTAAAAATGAAAACAAATTGAACGAATTTGGGGGGAAAAAGTGTTTGCAATTGTCTCATGATTTTAAATTAACAAATTCACAGAGACACAAGCCCTCTGTGTAAAATACAAAATCTAATTTGAAGAAAGGAGATTTAAATTGGCTGTGAAAAAGATATTGGTTTGATTGGAGGGTAATTAACCAATGAAAGCCAAGTTTTCATAATGGCCACAGTGAAATCTCGGCTTTGTTTCACAGTGTGAATATTGGAAAAGATCTAATCTATGCGAACTGGACGGTGCTTAGCGAGAAAAAGTCCCGAACAGTCTAAACAAGCAGGAGGGTTTTGAAAATAACAAGGGGGAAAAAAATCTAAGCTATGCGAACTCAGTAAAGGAAGGGGAAAAAGACTGGGAATTAGAAAATTCTTCAAAAAGGTGGAACTGGCACAGAAGTTTAGATTTCATGCCGAGAGAAATAAAACACAAGATTTGCTCAGTGAACGGGAGCTTAAAAAAAACAAAATGCTGGAATGTATATAGTTTGTGTGAAAATGTAACAAGTGTGGCAGTCTCCCTGGTTGTTTTGACTATGATTTACAGAGCTAAGAAAAATAAGCCACAGTTGCCAGTACTTATTTTAAATTGGATTTCAGTAAACAAAATAGCTATTAAAAATGTGTGGTCTCGTTTTAAATCAATTAAAAATAATCTTGGGCAAGTATTTTAATTGGAAGTTTAGAAAAATTGGAGTTTAATCTAAAATGTCTTTCCCGATGAGAAGGTTTTATTTAAAGCTAATTATGACAGCTTTGCTAATGATTTCTGCTGTTTAAACGGATTCCTAATTTCTAAGCAAGTTTTGAAGGCACAAAGATTTGGAAAAAAATTCTGATATCGGGAAAGGTTTAAAAAATTATGCGAAGTCACGCAATGGCGTCAGGCCTTCTTATAAACCTGTAAAGGAGTTAACCCTTTCCATTGACAGCTTTTTTTTACTGGAGATTATTAATTTTGTTGTGTCCCTAAATGCTCTAACAATGACTCCACGAGGCAGTGTGCTGTACTTGAACTATAGTGACCTTAGTCCTTTATTAGTTAGTGGTCAGTCTTTTATACTAGGCCAGGCACACCTGCACAGGTAACCTATGAGTCTCCCACTGCTGTGCCCTCTGGTGGCACACCTTGATATAGTACGAACAGTGGCCATGTAAGATACATGACATCACTCCCTCCTGAACCCTCACTGCAAATCGCCTCTGCATTAACTATGCTCTGGGCTTAGCTCTATATGGGTTCTGTCTGATAGACCTCTAGCGGGCCAACTCAATCTTGGGTGGGTTGTTGGTGCAGTAGCATGCTGGTGGTTGCTGTTTGTGTGTGTGTGTGTGCATGTGTTCCTGATCACTCCAACCCGACCTTCCCATGTTGGTGTGGCGAAGGCTCCTGGCATTCATGTACCTACAAGTTCAGGTGAGTGGGTTTTGCATTTTTTTTTTTGTGATTCCTTGGTGCAACAAGAGCGTTAGATGCCTTGTTGACACGGTGACCGGTGTCAAAGGACAGCTAGTTCCAGAGCTGCTAGGTGATGTCCCCTGCAGTCTGGTGATGGCTCAGTGCCCGGTGCTGGCAGTGGGAAGCCGGTTTGCTTGTACAGCCAGCTCTCGGGGCTGTTGCCGTGGTACCTAGCGTCAGGCAGGTTCACAGATGTCTGTGACCCCACCCTGTCCTTTCTTTACACCCTGGGTCCCAGCTGCTCCCCGAGGAGCTGTCGTCTAGCAGTGCACAGGGAACTGCTGACTCGCTGCCCTGAGCGTCGCTTGGTTTGGAATCCTGGCTGGTGCTTGTTTCCTCTGGGGAAACATTAGCGGGTGACCCTACATCCAGGGGTATGGCCTTGAGGCAGTCTGCTCCTTCAGGCTCGTGGCCATTGGTGCCATCGGTTGCCTGAGAGATGGAGCCGACCCAGGGCATGGTATCACGACCGGTTTCTTTGCCCTGCTGAGGTCGCTTGCCTCGCAGCTCGTGTGTGTTGGCTGCTTGGGGCTACACTTTGTGGTGCCTGACTCTGGTCCCCAGGACGCAGGCTACAGCATTGGGTAGCTTGCTGGACCTGTGTGCACCCGATGGGTGTCTGCCCGCTGCATTGGCTGCGTGCGATGGGAATCCTGCATCGCACAGCTTTTTCTTACTTATGGTGGACACTCTCGGGATCCGTTCACGATCGCGCGACTTTTCCTCGCTGGTTGCATATGCACAGTTCAGATAATCAATCACACATTGTACATAATCGCGCGACTTTTCCTTGCTGGTTGCATGTATACGATTCTGATCATCAGTTACACATTTTACATGGTCAGTTACACCTTTACTCTCTAACTTACAATTCTTGTTACATTGCTTAATTGTGTGGAACAGTCCCTTTAATTGTAGTGGTTTGCAGTCTTCCTTTAAGAGAGCCTTGCTTGCTTTACCCCAATCCGCTTCTCCGTTTTGTGCCACGTGTTGCTCCATCCGCACTGCACCTCGTGGTCTGGTCGCGGCCACCTTTGTCTGCAGCGTACCGCCTCGTGGTTCGAGCGCCATCTTTTCTTCGTCCACGACGTCGACTGCGGTGATCCTCTTCGCCCCGGGTTCTGCCTCCGCAGAAGTTTCTGCTGGATCCATTTTTCTCCCTCCTGAGTCCTGGCCATTGGAGCCCGGAAGCTGCGTTCAGGTCATCTCAGCTGGATCAGCTGGACCGCAGTTGTGCTGGGCGGTCTGTGCCTCGGGTGCCGTGCTGGTCTGCTCTCTGGTGCCGGGTCCACGCTCAGGCGAGGGCTTGCTTTGCCTCTGAGCGCCGAGGGCTTCGATCGCTGGAGGGGTGAAGTCTTCCCACTTCCACTGGATCTTCTCCATCCACCTTCTGCCGAGCAGCGTTGGTCCATCACCTGCAACAATCCACAGAGGTAACTTGTGCACCGCGCCATCATGGAGTACCTTTTCATTCGCACTACCAACGACTGGGATGATTTCATTGGTGTAGGTGCGCAGCTTTGCCTGAACCGGGGCCAACTCGGGTTTTTCAGCTTGATTGTCCCCTAGCCTTTCAAAGGCTTCTTGATACATTACTGACTGGCTCGCCCCCGTGTCCACATCCATGAAGACTGGAACGCCATCTATCTCGACTTCCATCTTCAGCGGGGAGCACTCGTTGATGCAGGTAAACATGCTGTGTACCTCCCCGTGGGGCTGAGCTGCCTCTCTGTCTAATGATTCGTAATCCGCGCTGGATTCCTGGCCATCTACAGACTCTTCATCGACACAGTGAGTCCTATTTCTCTTACACATTCACTGGAGGTGGCCCTTTGTGCCGCAATCATAGTCTTTAAAACGGCACTGGTGAGCACTGTGATCCTCTCTGCAACGCCAGCATGGTGCTACTCGATTAACCCCCCTTGGCGGACTCTGAGTTAAGGGACTCGGGGGGCCTGTTCTCTCTTCCCTGAGAGGATTCGCGCTCTACAGTCCAGCTCCTGAACTGTGCCACTCTGTGCACAGCACCTGCCGGGTTTGAGTACTGAGGGTGAGACATTTGCCTCGAGCCGCAGGCCGAGTTCATGAATGCCTGGCTCACAGAGATGGCCTTCTGCAGCGTGACTGTGGTATCCGCCGACTGTAGCTTGTGAAGAAAGCCCTCATGGCCAATTCCAATGACAAAAATGTCCCGCAGCGCTTCGTTGAGGTGGTTGCCGAACTCGCACAGTGCCGCCAGCCTCCTGAGGTCTGCGGCCTACTTCGTGATTTCCTGGCCTTCGGGCTGTCGGTCGCTATAGAACCGGTGTCTGGCTGTGAGGATGCTCTCCTTGGGCTTGAGTTGCTCATGGATCAGGGTTATGAGCTCCTTGTACGACTTGGTCGTTGTCTTCGCTGGTGCCAGCAAGTCCCTGACGAGGCCATAGACGTTGGGCTCTCAACCGGTCAGTAGGATAGCGCGGCGTTTATCAGCCAGCACGGCCGGGTCGTCTCCTGCCAGGTCGTTTGCTGTAAAAAAAAGTGTTCTAGCCTCTCCACAAAGGTGTCCCAATCATCACCATCAGCGAACTGCTGCAACGTACCAAGGGTAGCCATTTTCGCGTGAAAGTTTGTATTCTCGTCGCCAGTTGTTGTGTCCCTAGATGCTCTAATAATGACTTCACGAGGCAATGTGTTGTACTTGAACTGTAGTGACCTTAGTCCTTTATTAGTTAACTCCAGGTGGCCTGCCTTTTATACTAGGCCAGGCACACCTGTACAGGTAACCTACGAGTCTTCCACCGCTGTGCCCTCTGGTGGCACACCTTGTGATAGTACCAACAGTAAGATACATGACAAATTTGGGTTTCTTAATAAAATAAATGAAAAAGTAAGGATGGCAGCCAGCAGCCTCACCTGTCAGACAGAGGAAATGGTAGGATAGTCAGAATAAAAATAAAATAGAACAAGCCTATGTAATAATACTCGCCTGCTACAGAAGTTGAGGGAAGTAGTCAGGTTTGAGGAGGCCAGACATGGATCTATATGTAGATGGGTCTCGGCACTATATCAACAGGACGCCACGAACTGGATGGACAGGGGTAAATAGCAGCGGACAGGTCAAAGGGGAAAGACGGTGAGAAGGGGGTCTATCAGCTCAAGTGGCTGAATTGGTGGCTCTCACTAAGGCTCTGAGGCTAGCTAGGGGAAAAATAGTCAACATCTATACAAACAGTCGGTATGCTTTTGGAGTAGTGCATGATTATATGATAGCCTGGAGCAGACGGGGATACATGACCTCAGGAGGAGGGCCAATTAAACATGAGGAGATTGTTAAACACCGAGTGGGAGCCTCCCTCCTACCCCAGGCGTGTGCGATAATAAAGGTTAAAGCGCACATAAACATCACCGATCTACATCAACAGGGAGATGCATGGGCAGACGAAGCAGCCAAGCGGGTGGCGGAGACATGTGTACTGGCCGGGGAATCCCAAGTCGGAGCCTGAGGAAGTAAACATGTTTAATGTACAGGAAAAGGAGGGGTGGAAGCAGAGAGGGGCCTAACAAGGGACTGACGGGATATGGAGGAAAGATGGGAATGTGATGGCCCCGGAATGCAACCAGGGGAGCCTATTAAATTGATACCACGGGTATGTCCATACAGGTAGAACCAACATGATAAGCTCGATGTCCAGATGCGGGTGGTGGAAGGGAATGGGTAGAGATATAGAGAACCACTGTAGGAGGTGCGTGACATGCGCAAAATACAACCCAGGGGGAAAAGTAAAGGTCAGAATGGGATATAGATTTTACTGGACCGTTACCCAGCAACAAGGGGAAGACATACTGCCTAGTTATAATAGACCAGTTTACAAAGTGGGTAGAAGCTTTCGCCACGAGAAATTGTTCAGCAGAAACTGTGGCCAGGATCCTAGCAGAAGAAATAATGCCATACAGCTGAACTCAGATCAAGGTACAAACTTCACAGGGAAGATAAACCAGGAATTAGAGAACGACATTAAGGAGCAGAAGGTCCAAATACCCCAAGGGGACCAATCGGGTGATGGTAAGGATGGTAAGGGACATGTGCGTCTGCGTAGTTATAAGCTGTATCGGCAAGTGGAAACACTGGACCCAGTTAAAAAAGCATGGTCACTAACTAACCGGTGACGACCGGGAAATATTGTTTTTTGCAGGACTCTAGTGCTCGTGGGGTAAGGCAGCCTCAGACTGAGGGATGGCAAAGCATGTATTATAGGGACTCGGGCAACGTTAGTTTAATAAAGAATCAAAAACACTGATGGTGACGGACGGTGCAACAGTAGACATAAATAACGGGCATAAAACAACGTAACAAGGAAACGAAACAACATTGGGGATGGGCCAGTAATACGGGACCATAATTAGTGGGAATAAGACCGCGGTGTGTTTTATAATCAGGAGGGACAAATATACTGCACCCGGGGAAGGGGGTGCAGATTTCACTCGACATCTATGAATGGTGGTGGAGGGATATCTCCAGAGATAGACCCACCAACACGGCCCCACCCACTACTTTAGCAACAGTGAGCACTACCAGGGCCCAGCACCACAAACATGTCCAACTCTGAATGTTGGGGCAAAAGGGGATTAATACGGCAGATTAAGGATAAGATACACTTCCGGGTACCCCAGCGGCTAATTACTATATTCCTAAATTTAACAGACTTAACCATCCCCGGGTTAAACAGTATAAAAACCTGACCCTGCGAGCACTTGAAGGCCCTGAATTAAAAACCATGAAGTTTAATGTGGAAAGAGGGTCAAGTAAAAGGGAAAAAGAGGGATACTAGAAATGGTACGCAGTGGGATACGCAGTGGGAGTTGCGACGGTAAACACTATAGACCTAGACACGATAGATGATCAAGTTAACGTCCGAACACAAACCTTGCAGGGATTGCTAGAAAGGGAGGAGGATACTGAAAAGGTACAGGCACAACTGTGTAATGGCGCAGAAAGGGAATTAGAACTATAAATTCGATAACTAGAGCAGAACGGAACTTAAGTAAAACCATACAGACAGAACTAGTATGTACAGGATATGGAGCATGGTTGCTCAATGGAATACAACATAACATAGAGCAGCTTCAGAATGGAAAGGTGCCGGATTGGATAACACTCGATATATTTACCAACTGGACCTTGGACAAAAACATGACTCATGCCTGCGAGGTGTAGAGAAACAGTCATGCTTGGGTCCCAAAGGCCAGATGTGTAACCGGACATTTAAATATAATAGGTTTTGTATTATCTATACCACAGTATGATGTGACAAAGGGCGATCCTCTACACCAAACAAACAATGTAGGAGAAACTCGCGTGCGGTACCATGACAAATCAGAAATGTAACTGAGGAGAACAACAGTACTAAGAGTTTCAGCATAGATAATGGTTATAAAAATAACCAAGTTGCTTTATGTCGAGATCCACTACGAATGATGAAAGATGACTGTGGATATAACCAAGTGGACGGGTGCACCTTGAGTATCACCTCCCTAACACAAGACTACTAAATTATCGCTGATCCACCAGGATATGGAGATTGATGTGTGAGCACCACGGCAACTGAAATGAAGAAAGGAACACCTCATGCACCATTATGGATATTGACCTCTGCTTTACTCCACTTGACAAGACAGATATAAACGGGTTTATTATAACCCCTGAGCTAAAGAAGGAAAGATCGATGGGACAATGATGGACATTACCTGAGGAGGTTATACGAAGGCCATCGGGCCACAAGGAAAACCGATACTCGAACTGAAAGAGAAACAAACTCGACTGAAGTGGACACCATTCGACAACATGGAGGATACCCCAGGCAGGGCAGAAATTCGGCAGAATAGAGAAGACCCCAAGTGGAGGAAAGATAGAAGAAACAGAGGATACCCAGGCAGGGCATAAATCGAACACTGAGAAAATGTTGGCTCGAAAGGACTTATACACGAACTATACTGGTGTCACATATACTGGTTGTAGTGCAAAGAGTCATCTTCGTCATCCTACTATTGTTAGCCTGTAAGAAGTGTGACTTACGTAAGAGGCAGGCCCTAGTCCGTACTATAGTTAAAACATTGAATAAAGGGAAATCAGACAGTCCAGCAGAAAGGAAGTACTTAGTATAATCTTGATGGGAAAGCCAACAGGTAGATCCAGCAGCTCGGGAAGTAGCACTTCCGCCAATGGGAACAGTATTTCTCTATCTACTCTGTCTGGACCCCTCATGGTTTTGAACACCTCGATCAAATCTCCTCTCAACCTTCTCTGCTCCGAGGAGAACAAGCCCAGCTTCTCCAGTCTCTCCACGTCACTGGGACCATTCTCGTAAATCTTTTCTGCACCCTCTCTAAGGCCTTCACATCCTTCCTAAAGTGCGGTCGGACCAGTGTTTTATACCGGTTCGTCGTAACTTCCACGCTTTTATACTCTACTGGGCTGAAACTCAGGCCCGCCAAAAAGCTGGCGCGCCTACTTTTTTTTTCAGATGTTTTTACCGTCGGGTCCGACGAGGTGGACTCTTGATCCATTTTCACTTCTATGGCAATTTTTTGGGAGTCGACCAGAAGTCGGTCATAATGGGGGCGGACGTACGGCAGTAAGTGCTGGTGAGGAGCGGAAGTGGGGGCGGGAAGGAGTCGGTCAGCTTAGTGGTACTGATGCCAGTGCACGTGTACGTCACCACGTCTCTCCCCTCATTTAAAGGGGAAATGAGTGATTTTTGGGGGTTCGGCCACTGGCCACTAGGGAGGGTTTCATAGAAACACAGAAAATAGGTGCAGGAGTAGGCCATTATGCCCTTCGAGCCTGCACCAACATTCAATAAGATCATGGCTGATCATTCCCTCAGTACCCCTTTCCTGCTTTCGCTCCATACCCCTTGATCCCTTTAGCCGTAAGGGCCACATCTAACTCCCTCTTGAATATATCCAATGAACTGGCCTCAACAACTCTGTGCAGCAGGGAACGCCACAGGTTAACAACTCTCTGAGTGAAGACGTTTCTCCTCATCTCAGTCTTAAATGGCTTATTCCTTATCCTAAGACTGTGTCCCCTGGTTCTGGACTTCCCCAACATTGGGAACATTCTTCCCGCATCTAACCTGTCCAGTCCCGTCAGAATCTTGTAAGTTTCGATGAGATCCCCTCTCATCCTTCGAAACTCCAGTGAGTACAGGCCCAGTCGATCCAGTCTCTCCTCATATGTCAGTCCCGCCATCCCGGGAATCAGTCTGGTGAACCTTCGCTGCACTCCCCCAAGCGGAGGTGTCAGGCTGCCCATTGGCGGCCTGGCCCAGCCCGGGGGGGCCATAATTGTCGGGCCGATCGGGCAGTCGGCAGGCAAAAAAAAACACGGCGGCTGCACACAGAAAACCAGGCGCACCGACAGAGAAAGCTGTCGGGGGCACCGCGTGGTGGCTCGTGGGGTTTCTGGAGGTAAATTCCGCGCGGAGTGGGATGGGGGTGCGCGATGGAGATGCGGCGGTGCGTGCTTTGATGAGGCGCTTGGGGCGGTCGGCAGCAGCGGGGCAGAAGAGGGGACCGCCCGAAAAATCCCCGAGGTGGATTTGGATCGTGGCGGCCAATGGACTGCAACGTGGTGGCCACTTGACTCCGCCGCATGGCCGCCACACAACGGCAGTAACGGACCTTATCCGAACCCTGGATTTCGGCCCCTATACCTCTATTCATGAAGCCCAGGCTCCCATAAGCTTTTTTTTACCTGAACCTTTATAAAACACTGGTTCGGCCTCAGCTGCAGTATTGTTTCTAAGGCCTTCACATCCTTCCTAAAGTGCGGTGCCCAAAATTGGACCCAATCATTGACTCATTTATTTTCTCACTCTGCACGCATTTTCTCCCCTGAAGTCACTGACGCATGTTGAGGTCGTGGTCTATTTTCCTACATTGCAACAGTGACTACACTTCAAAAGCACAGTCCATTTATTATTTGGAAGAAAAACGTAGAAAACAAATTATAATTTAAATGGAGAAAAATTGCAAAGTGCTGCAGTACAGAGGGACCTGGGGGTTCCTTGTGCACAAAACACAAAAAGTTAGTATGCAGATACAGCAAGTGATCAGGAAGGCAAATGGAATGTTGGCCTTTATTGCAAGGGGGATGGAGTATAAAAGCAGGGAAGTCCTGCTACAACTGTGCAGAGTATTGGTGAGGCCACACCGGAGTACTGCACACAGTTTTGGTCTCCGTATTTAAGGAAGGATATACTTGCATTGGAGGCAGTTCAGAGAAGGTTCACTCGATTGATTCCGGAGATGAGGGGGTTGACTTATGAGGAAAGGTTGAGCAGGTTGGGCCGATACACATTCGAGTTCAGAAGAATGAGAGGTGATCTTATCGAAACATATAAGATTATGAGGAGGCTTGACAAGGTGGATGCAGAGAGAATGTTTCCACTGATAGGGGAGACTAGAACTAGGGGGGCATAGTCTCAGAATAAGGAGCTGCCCATTTAAAACTGAGATGAAGAGGAATTTCTTCTCAGAGGGTTATAAATCTGTGGAATTCTCTGCCCCAGAGAGCTGTGGAGGCTGGGTCATTGAATATATTTAAGGTGGAGATAGACAGATTTTTGAGCGATAAGGGAGTAAAGGGCTACGGGGAGCGGGCGGGGAAGTGGAGCTGAGTCCGTGATTGGATCAGCCATGATCTTACTAAATGGCAGAGCAGGCTCGAGGGGCCGTAGGACCGACTCCTGCTCCTATTTCTTATGTTCTTATGGTCTTATATAATATTATCCATCTGTACAGTTAAGATTTGTAGTCCTGTGGAGACTCCGATATGAGAATAACCACAGGCAAGAATTTTTTGAGGCGGTAACCAGGAGGATCGATGAGGGTAGTGCGTACGATATAGTGTATATGGATTTTAGCAAAACTTTTGATAGGGTCCCACATGGCAGACTGGTCACGAAAGTATGGGATCCAGGGTAAAGTGGCAAGTTGGATCCAAAATTGGCTCAGAGGCAGAAAGCGAAGGGTAATGGTCGATGGGTGTTTTTTGTAACTGGAAGGCTGTTTCCAGTGGGGTTCCACAGGGCTCAGTACCAGGACCCTTGCTTTTTGTGGTATATATCAATGATTTAGACTTGAATATAGGGAGTATGATTAAGAAGTTTGTAGATGATACTAAAATCGCCCGTGTGGTTGATAATAAAGAAGAAAGCTGTAGACTGCAGGAAGATATCACTCAACTGGTCAGGTGGGCAGAACAGTGGCAAATTGAATTCAATCCGGAGAAGTGTGCAGTAATGCATTTGGGGAGGGCTAACAAGGCAAGGGAATACACATTAAATGGTCGGACATTGAGAAGTGTAGAGGAACAGAGGGATCTTGGAGTGCTTGTCCACAGATCCCTGAAGGTAGCAGGCCAGGTGGATAAGGTAGTTAAGAAGGCATACAGAATACTTGCCTTTATTAGCCGAGGCATAGAATACAAGAGCAGGGAGGTTATGCTTGAACTGTATAAAACACTGGTTAGGCCACAGCTAGAGTACTGCATGCAGTTCTGGTCACCGCATTACAGAAAAGATGTGATTGCACTGGAGAGGAGATTTACGAGGATGTTGCCTGGACTGGAGAATTTTAGATATGAGGCAGATTGGCTAGGCTGGGTTTGTTTTCCTTGGAACAGAGGAGGCTGAAGGGAGACCTGATTGAGGTGTATAAAATTATGAGGGGCCTGGATAGAGTGGATAGGAAGGACCTATTTCCCTTAGCAGAGGGTTCAACCAGGGTGTATAGCTTTAAAGTAATTGGTAGGAGGTTTAGAGGGGATGTGAGGGGAAATTTTGTCACCCAGAGGGTGGTGGGGGTCTGGAACTCACTGCCTGAAAGGGTGGTAGAGGCAGAAACCCTCACCACATTTAAAAAGTATTTGGATGTGCACCTGAAGTGCCGTAACCTACAGAGCTACGGACCTAGAGCTGGAAAGTGGGATTCGGCTGGGTAGCCTCTTGTTTGCCGACATAATGGGCCGAAATGGCCTCCTTCCGTGCTGTAAACCTTTTATGATTCTATGATTCCATGAAATACAACAAACGAATATTAAAACATTCCCGTTGGATTGGCTCAATAAACATCCTCGTTGTTTACAGGTGTCTTATCGCGATTTTTCTCCCTTGTTGGAAATAATGTTATGATCAAGAAATGCATCTTTTTCCCTTTCGCAATCCAGGCTCAAGTTTATTGTGTTTCTCTTTTTTATTAAGATCTTTCCTATCATATAAGCAGGATGCATGCTCAACTTCGCCATCTGGTTAAAAAACAAACACTGGAACTGTGCCTGCAGCTACATCCATGTCGTTGGCAGCAGTCACGTCCTTTGTAAAACGCTCTACTGTCCCATGGCATTGCTCAAAGTACCTCAGAGGCTATGCAGTTTTTGACAGCAGCGTTATACCACGTAATGCAAAATGTATTACTCTGCTGCTAAGTTGCAATACTGCCCCCCCAGTCATCAAGATCCACGGCGCGGCCCTGGGCAACGTGGACCACTTTCCATACCTCGGGAGCCTATTATCAGCAAGGGCAGACATCGACGACAAGGTTCAACACCGCCTCCAGTGCACCAGTGCAGCCTTCGGCCGCCTGAGGAAGAAAGTGTTCGAAGATCAGGCCCTCAAATCTGACACCAAGCCCATGGTCTACAGGGCTGTAGTGATATCCGCCCTCCTGTATGACTCAGAGATGTGGACCATATACAGTAGACACCTCAGAAATACGCCGGAGAAATACCACCAACGATGTCTTCGCAAGATCCTGCAACATCCCCAGCATCGAAGCACTGACCACACTCGGCCAGCTCCGCTGGGCAGGCCACATAGTCCGCATGCCTGACGCAAGACTCCCAAAGCAAGCGCTCTACTCGGAACTCCGACACGGCAAGCGAGCCAAAGGTGGGCAGAGGAAATGTTTCAAGGACACCCTCAAAGCCACCTTGCTAAAGTGCAACATCCTCACTGAGACCTGGGAATCCCTGGCCAAAGACCGCCCTAAGTGGAGGAAGTGCATCCGGGAGGGCGCTGAGCACCTCGAGTCTCGTCGCCGAGAGCATGCAGAAAACAAGCGCAGGCAGCGGAAGGAGCGTGTGGCAAACCAGACTCCCCACCCACCCTTTCTCTCAACCACTGTCTGTCCCACCTGTGACAGAGACTGTAATTCCCGCATTGGACCGTCCTGTCACCTGAGAACTCACTTTTAGAGTGGAAGCAAGTCTTCCTCGACTCCGAGGGACTGCCTATGATGGTGTCTCTGTGAGGCACAGGGTTGGATTTTCCGCAGCTGTCCCCTTCTGTTTTCGCCCCGGTTGGGACGGCAAAGCCGGCGGTGAGCTCTTCTGGACAGGTGGTCGGCATCCAGCGCCCCGCCGGGGTTTTCGGCACTACAGCCCAGAGGAGGCGAGCTGGTGTGCAATGTTCCATGGTTGCGACGCGGCTCGCTTTTTGACTCCTGTATGACCGTCTGTGAAAGCGGGCGGTCCGACCGATACCGGCTGCAGTGTGGTAAATAATGTCCACCACAGGTAAGTGTGATTGCTTCTTCATTTTGTTTTTTTTTGCGATTTATGTTGCAGTAGCGTGGGCTATGTATTGGGAATGTTTTGGGTGTTTTTTTTCCCAGGTTTTATTTTTTTCCCCAGGCCTCGCTTAGAGCACTCCCGGGTCAGTTCTGTTATATATGCAGACGATAGATATGCTCTCTGTGTAGTCAATGTATAGTTGCATAAGATGGAGACTTGTTACATGATGTACTATCAATAAGGTTTACACTGTGTATATACTATGCTGGCACCACTAGAGGGTGCAACTAGTGGAGTCCGGGGTTTTCTGTCCCTGTGGCAGAGGCTTTCCACCAGAGGGCACTGCGGTGGGAGACCTGAGGGTCACCTGCATAGGTGTGCAGGGCCCAGTATAAAAGGCTGCCCACCAAGCTTGTGCCTCACTCTGGAGTTGCGAATGAAGGACCAAGGTCACAACAGTTTGAGTACAACACATTGCCTCGTGGAGTCATTCATAAATGCATTACAGACATAACAGGTTCTTTAGCTTGGGATTTTCGCATGCTCAGCTGGCCTGGTGCCCTAAAAGAGAGGTGTGCATTGCCTCCCTGAGCGCTCCACCCCACACTCAGGGCCCAGCCATCCAATTTTCCTGACTGAGGCGCAAACTGTTCCCGGGCGCAAACTTTACCGTCCCGCCGCCTTTACCGCCCCGAAATGAGCAAAACCGAAAATCCAGCCCACCATGGCTAACTTGTTGTAAATCGGCACGTCCTAACGTTAATGACAGATTTTTCTCTCTTAGGCTTGCCAAATAGTTATGGAAAGGATCAAAGAAAAATCAAAGGAGGAGAGCCAATTTCAGTGACCTGAGAAGGGGCCCTGCACAGGTGGACTGGAGACAAAGATTGCCCCAGGGCAACAGTGAATGAGCAATGGCGGGCCTTCAAGGCGGAAGAACGTTCAGGTACAATCCAAGCATATTCCCGTCACGAGCAAAGATGGGGCATCCTATTCAAGGTATATTCAAGACTGGGATCGATAGATTTTTGGGCATTAGGGGAATCAAGGGATATGGGGACAGTGCAGGAAAGTGGAGTTGAGGTCAAAGATCAGCCGTGATCTCATTGAATGGCGGAGCAGGCTCGAGGGGCCGAATGGCTGACTCCTGTCCCTAATTCTAATGTCCTTACCCAAAACTCGAGTTCCCTGGACGACAAAGAAAGTAGAAATTGAAACCGAACAGAACAAGGAGGTTTAAGACAAATGTCAGGTATTAAATACAGAGGGGCCGAATTTGCCCCGTGCTGGGTTTGGGGCGGCCAACTTGCAGACAGATGTTTTTGTGCTAGGACGTGGGTGCGAATTTGGGCTCTTTGTTCCAAAAAAACGTTGACTGCGCTAACCCAGCGCCGTCTAGGCACTGCGTCACAATGTCTCTCCGCTTCTCTTAAAGGGGAGGGACGCTGCGATCTGAGCCGCCAACGGGCCAAGAGGAGGTGCCGGCCGGCCTGTTGACTCCCAAAGCAAGCGCTCTACTCGGAACTCCTACACGGCAATTGAGCCCCAGGTGGGCAGAGGAAACATTTCAGGGACACCCCTCAAAGCCTCCCTGATAAAGTGTAACGTCCCCTCTGGCACCTGGGAGTCCCTGGCCAAAGACCAGTCCGCCCTAAGCGAAGGAGGAGCATCCGGGAGGGCGCTGAGCACCTCGAGTCTCGTCGCCGAGAGCGTGCAGCAAGCAAGCGCAGGCAGCGGAAGGAGCGTGCGGCAAACCAGTCCCACCCTCCCCTTCCCTCAACCACTGTTTGTCCCACCTGTGACAGGGACTGTAATTCCCATATTGGACTGTTCAGTCACCTGAGAACTCGCTTTTAGAGCGGGAGCAAGTCTTCCTCGATTGTCGAGGGGCTGCCTATGATGTGGCAGCCCCACCGGACCAGAGGCCACCATTGTTGGGCCGACTGAAAAGTCGGCCCGACACAAAAAAGATGTCGCTGCGGTGGCACCTCCCCTTTAAGAGCAGCCGGGGCACCCCAGCCACAACAGCGTCTCGCACCGATTGCGGCAATTTCCCCCGCGGGCCGCAGTGGGTTCGGTGCAGGGCGATGAGGGGTCGGCGCGCACAGTGATGATGTCATCAGCGTGCGTGAGCTGCGCCGGAGCGCTAATGGCAGGGCTTTTCCGACTTAGATCCTCCGCATCACGGGAGCGAGGACAGGTGCACGGGCAAGATTGCGGACTTACATAACATAAGAACATAAGAATTAGGAACAGGAGTAGGCCATCGAGCCCCTCGAGCCTGCTCCGCCATTCAACAAGATCATGGCAGATCTGGCCGTGGACTCAGCTCCACTTACCCGCCCTCTCCCTTAATTTCCTTATTGGTTAAAAATCTATCTATCTGTGATTTGAATACATTCAATAAGCTAGCCTCAACTGCTTCCCTGGGCAGAGAATTCCACAGATTCACAACCCTCTGGGAGAAGAAATTCTTTCTCAACTCGGTTTTAAATTGGCTCCCCCGTATTTTGAGGCTGTGCCCCCTAGTTCTAGTCTCCCCGACCCGTTGAAACAACCTCTCTGCCTCTATCTTGTCTATCCCTTTCATTATTTTAAATGTTTCTATAAGATCACCCCTCATCCTTCTGAACTCCAATGAGTAAAGACCCAGTCTACTCAATCTATCATCATAAGGTAACCCCCTCATCTCCGGAATCAGCCCAGTGAATCGTCTCTGTACTCCCTCCAAAGCTAGAATATCCTTCCTTAAGTAAGGTGACCAAAACTGCACGCAGTACTCCAGGTGCGGCCTCACCAATACCCTATACAGTTGCAGCAGGACCTCCCTGCTTTTGTACTCCATCCCTCTCGCAATGAAGACCAACATTCCAGTCGCCTTCCTGATTACCTGCTGCACCTGCAAACTAACTTTTTGGGATTCATGCAAGTACCCCCAGGTCCCTCTGCACCGCAGCATGTTGTAATTTCTCCCCATTCAAATAATATTCCCTTTTACTGTTTTTTTTTCCATATCTAGCCCAGCAAATGTCCTCAAAAAAGCCCACTGTTACAGGCGTAAGAGTTTTAAAACATACAAAAATATAATTTAATTAAATTTAAAACACATTTTATTTTTAAAAATCCCACGCACTACGTTAAATTTATTTTAAACCATAATTAAAAAAACTTTTCAAAAACCCAGAAAAAAATGTTTTCTCTAAGATATTTATTAACTTTAATTTCAATTAATTTTAATTATGTGAGGTGTGGTTTTTATTTTTTATCTTGGTGTTTAGTGTGTTTGTTTTTTTTTTCTCATTAATAGCAATGAGAACTCGTAGATACGGAGATCCCATTGCTATTAATTGAGAATACTGTACCTGATTGGCTGAGCAGTCACACGTGACTGCATCTTCTGCGTGGGAACCTGGAGGACGGGAGCGTGTTCTGCAGCGCGGGAAGAGAAGGCCTGCCCTCCGGAATCCCACACTCCCCCGGTACCACGAGGTAAGTTTGTAGAAATGTTTCAGGTCGGAGGCAATTGCCTGCGGGAAGCCTCCGACCGCAATTTCTGGTCCAATGTCAAAGTAGAGGAAGGGCAGTCGCGATATTGGATAGGATAGAAAGGAGGTGCTGAAGAGGTTGGCATCACTGAAAGTTAACAAGTCACCCGGTCCTAGGTTGCTGAGGGCAACTAGGGTGGAGATAACAGAGGTTCTGACCACAATTTATCAATCCTCCTCGGATATGGGAGTGGTTATAGAAACATATAGAAACATAGAAAATAGGTGCAGGAGTAGGCCATTCGGCCCTTCGAGCCTGCACCGCCATTCAACAAGATCATGGCTGATCACCCATTCCAGAGAACTGGAGGATTGCAAATGTTACAGTTTTGTTCAAAATTGGGGAGAGGGCCAAACCTGGTAACTATCGGCCAATCAGTCTAACGTCAGTGCTGGGCGAACGACTAGAGACCATTGTCAAGGATAAAATTAATTCTCACTTAGAGAAGTATGGGTTAATAAGGGACAGTCAGCACAGATTTGATAAAGGCAAATCGTGCCTGACTAGCCTGGTTGAGTACTTTGACAGTAGAAGATGCAAAAAGCATACCAAAAATGATGGGGAACCAAGGGTCTAATGAGGGCGAGGAACTTAATGAAATTAATGTAAGTAGAGAAAAAGTACTAGAGAAACTAATGGGACTAAAAGTCGACAAATCCCCTGGATCCGACGGCCTACATCCTAAAGTTCTAAAAGAGGGGCTGCAGAGACAGTGGATGCATTGGTTTTGATCTTCCAAAATTCCCGAGATTCTCGAACAGTCCCTGCGGATTGGAAGGTAGCAAATATAACACTGCTATTCAAGAAAGGAGGGAGAGAGAAAACAGGGAACTACAGGCCAGTTAGCCTGACATCAGTCGTCGGGAAAATAGTGCCATCCATTGTTAAGGAAGTGGTAACAGGGCACTTCGACAATCATAACATGATTAGGTGGAGTCAACATGGCTTTATGAAAGGGAAATCGTGTTTGACAAATTTATTAGAATTTTTTCAGGATGTAACTAACAGAATAGATAAAACGGAACCAGTGAATGTAGTATATTTGGATTTCCAAAAGGCATTCGATAAGGTGTCACATAAAAGGTTATTACATAAGATAAGGGATCATGGGATTGGAGGTAATTTTTAGCATGGATAGAGGATAGTTTAACGGACAGAAAACAGAGAGTAGGGATAAACGGGTCTTTTTCAGGTTGACAGGCTGTAACTAGTGGGGTGCCGCAAGGATCAGTGCTGGGGCTTCAGCTATTTACAATCTATATTAATGACCTAGATGAAAGGACCGAGTGTAATGTATCCAAGTTTGCTGATGATGCAAAGCTTGATGAGACAGTGAGCTGTGAGGGGAACACAAAGCATCTGCAAAGGGATTATAGATAGACTGAGTGAGTGGGCAGTAAGGTGGCAGATGGAGTATAATGTAGGGAAATGTGAGGGGATTCACTTTGGTAGAAAGAATGGAAAAACAGAATATTTGTTAAATGCTGAGAACCTTTTAAACATCGGTGTTCAGAGAGATTTGGGGTGTCCTCGTGCAAGATACACAGAAAGTGAGCATGCAGGTACGCAAGCAATAAGGAAGGCAAATGGCACATTGTCCTTTACTGCAAGGGGGTTGGAGTATAAGAGTAAGGAGGTCTTTCTACAATTGTACAGGGCCTTGGTGAGACTACACCTGGAGTACTGGGCACAGTTTTGTTCTCCTTTTGCCTTGGAGACGGTGCAACAAAGGTTCACAAGATTGATTCCTGGGATGAGAGGGTTGTCTGATGATGAGATAGTGTGTAGAATGGGCCTATACACTCTCGAGTTTAGAATAATGAGAGGTGATCTCATAGAAACATACAAGGTTCTGAAGGGGACTGACAGGTTAGATGCTGAGAGGTTGATTCGCCTGGCTGGACTGTCTAGAACTAGGGGGCACAGTCTCAGGGTAAGGGGTATGCCATTTAAGACGGAATGAGGAGGAATTTCTTCACTCAGAGGCTTGTGAATTTTTTAAATTCTCTGCCCCAGAGGGCTGTGGATGCTCAGTCTATTCAAGGCTGAGATCGATAGATTTTTGGACTCTAGGGGAATCAAGGGATATGGAGATCGACCAGGAAAGTGGAGTTGAGGTCAATGATCAGCCATGATCTTATTGAGTGGCGGAGCAGGCTCGAGGGGCCAAATGGCTGACTCCTGCTCCTATTTCTTATGTTCTTATGATCTTAAACCAAGAAACAGAGAGGATTGTTGAAGGCAGTGCAGTTGATGTATATATGGACTTTCAAAGAGCGTTTGATAAAATACCACGTAACAGACATATTCGGAAAATAGGAACACATGGGATTAAAGAGATGATGGTATCTTGGGTATATAATTGACTAAGGGATAGGAGGCAGAGAGTCATGGTGAACGGGTGTTTTTCTGACTGGAGGGAGGTATGCAGTTGGGTTCCCCAGGGATCGGTATTAGGACCATTGCTTTTCTTGTTTTTTATAAATGACCTGGACTTGGGTATATGGAGTACAATTACAAGGTTTGCAGATGATACAAAACTCGGCAATGTAGTAAATAGTGAGGCAGACTTCAGGAGGACATAGACAGACTGGTGAAATGGGCAAACACATGGCAAATGCAATTTAATGCGGATAAGTGTGAAGTGATGCTCTTTGGCAGGAACAACATGGAGAGGTGGTAAAATCGAATCAGTACTGTTTCCCACGGCAACTGGTACTTATTCTGCCATTCACGTCCTATCTAGACTCATCTTTTGTTTCCTAACTTATGCCATTACTGTTATGTATTTAACTCCTTATACCCTTCATCACACCTGTCCACCAGAGGGCCTACCTGTTGGAGTCCCAAGGGATCCCAGCACCCTTGGGAGCACAGTATATAAGCAGGCCACCCACGAGGTACCTGGACTCTGGAACTACAATAAAGGAGCTAATGTCACACTTGCTCATTATACACAGTACTCGGTCTGACCATTTATTATGAGTATAACAATTGGCGACGAGGTAACGAACAACTGCACGAAAATACAAAGAACAGTCAGCATCCTGGAGAAGTTCTCAGAGGGGGATGATTGGGAGGGCTTCTTGGAGAGACTTGACCAATACTTCAAAGCCATTGAGCTGGAAGGGGATGAGAACACCACCAAACGAAGGGCGATCCTCCTAACTGTCTGTGGGGCAACAACCTATGGCCTCATGAAGAATCTCCTGGCCCCAGCTAAACCAACAGAGAAATCCTACGAAGAACTGTGTACGCTGGTCCGGGAGCACCTAGATCCTAAGGAAAGTGTTTTGATGGCAAGATATCAGTTCTACATGTACCAACGATCGGAGGGCCAGGAAGTGTCGAACTATGTCGCCAAACAAAGGCACCTCGCAGGACATTGTGAGTTTGAGGGATTCCTGGAACAAATGCTCAGAGACTTTTTTGTACTGGGCATCGGACATGAGACAATCCTTCTCAAACTGTTGACTGTAGAAACTCCGAATCTGAGTAAAGCCATAACGATAGCCCAGGCACCAGCGACAACACCAAGCAGATTTCGCAGAACAAAGAAGTTTTGGCCAGTACAGTGCATAATGTAATGTCAGTTTTGAGCAGAAATGTACAGGGTAGAACGTACACGCCGGCTGCTGTGGCCCGACCTCAGTTGACCCAGAGTCCGCCATCATCTGTTAATGCGAGGCAGTTAACAGCCTGTTGGCGCTGCAGGGGTGATCATCGGCCCTGTCATTATAATCGATGTATAAACTGACCTAAGTTGTACACCGTGAGAACACTGACCACTAGGTGGTGAACTTGTGGGAGACACTCTTAACCTGGACTTTCAGGTATAAAAGGGGAAGCTCCACCCATCTTCTCCACTTCAGTGCTGGCTAATAAAGGTTACTGGTCACAGATTGACCTTCTCTCTAGTATGGGCCTCGTGTACATTTATACTGTATAGTAAGGACATATTATTGGCGACGAGAAACTCAGATTTAAACCACGCGAGCATGGCCACTAGCAGCACAGACGAGAGGTACTGTGTTGGTGATGATTGGGACGACTTTATTGAGAGACTACAGCAAAGTTTCGTCACTAAGGAATGGTTGGGACAGGATTCGGCCGACAAACACAGGGCTCATCTCCTGACGGTTTGTGGATCCAGGACGTACTCCCTGATGAAGGACCTTCTAGCGCCAGAGAAGCCGGCGGACAAGACTTTTGAAGAGCTCAGTAAGTTGATCGGGGAACACTTTAAACCGGCGAGCAGCATGCACATGACAAGACACCGGTTTTACACGCACCGGCGGCGAGAAGGGCAAAGCGTTCCAGACTTCGTGGCAGATCTCCGGCGACTGGCGAGTCTATGTAAGTTCCCAGATGCATGCAGAGCGGAGATGCTGCGAGACTTTTTTATTGAGGGCATCGGGCATGATTGAAACTGATTGAGACCAAAGACTTGACCCTGGAAACGGCGGCTTTGATGGCCCAGACATTTATCTCAGGGGAGGAAGAGACCAGAATGATGTTTGACAAAAATCTTGGTTTAAATGCAGCAAATGACCAGGGAGTCAACATTGTTAATGCAGCACACAGTTCTCCAGGCAAATAGGGGCAATCGGACATGCCCGAGCATGTAGGTGAACCCAAAGGGGGAATTCAACAGAGACAATGGCTAGCTGAACGGCAATTTATGTCATTGCAATGGACAATGCGGCCAGTAATGGGGCCATCAACACCTGTCAATGGTGCGTTTAAGGACAGTTACAGAGACAGTCAGAGACGATCGACTGGTAATGGACCTTTTGTTTCCAACAACGGCTTATGTTGGAAACATGTTAACGCTATATGACCCATATAAGAAACTTGTTTTAACGTGCGATGCGTCCTATGGGGTCGGGTGTGTGTTGCAGCATGTCAATGCCAAGGGTCAGTTACAGCCGGTAGTTTATGCCTCCAGAAGTCTGTCCCAGACAGAAAGGGGCTACGAGATGGTAGAAAAAGAAGCGCTAACATGTGTATATGCAGTAAAAAAAATTCACCAGTACCTGTTTGGCAGGAAATTTGAGCTGGAGACAGATCACAAACCCCTAACGTCCCTTTTGGCTGACAACAAGGCCATAAATGCAAATGAGTCGGCCCGTATACAGAGGTGGGCACTCACATTAGCCGCCTATGACTACACAATTCGGCACAGACCGGGCACTGAAAACTGCGCTGATGCACTCAGCATGGCTCCCACTAGCCACCACTGAGGGGGCAGCTGAGCATGATGCTGAGATGGTCATGGCTGTTGAAGCTGTCGAAAGCGAAGGCTCACCCGTGACAGCCCGTCAGATCAAAGTCTGGACAAATAGAGACCCACTACTATCTTTAGTCAAGAAATGTGTCCTGAATGGGAACTGGGCAGCCATGTACAGGGCATGCCCTGAGGAATTTAAACCATTTCACAAGCGTAAGGATGAAGTCTCGATCCAGGCCGATTGCATACTATGGGGAAACCGAGTAGTCATGCCCCAGATGGGCAGAGAGGCATTCATCCGAGAACTCCACAATGAGCCTCCCGGCATTGTCATGATGAAGGCAATTGCCAGGTCACACGTTTGGTGGCCAGGGATAGATGCAGACCTGGAACTTTGTGTTCGCAGGTGCAACACGTGTGCCCAGCTGGGCAATGCGCCCGGGGAAGCCCCCCTTTAGCCCCTGGTCCTGGCCCGTCAAGCCATGGTCACGCATCCGTGTGGACTACGCAGGTCCTTTCATGGGAAAAAATTTTTTGGTTGTAATAGACGCCTACTCCAAATGGATTGAGTGTGACATTCTCAATTCAAGCACATCCTCTGCCATGGTAGAAAGTCTATGGGCAATGTTCGTCGCCCATGGTCCACCGGACGGCTTGGTCAGCGACAATGGCCCATGCTTTACAAGCATTGAATTCCAGGACTTCATGGCAAGAAATGGAATCAACCAAGTCAGAATGGCACCGTTCAAGCCGGCCTTAAACGGCCAGGCGGAACGAGCAGTGCAGATAATCAAACAGGGGATGCTCAGAATCCAAGGGGGTTCCCTACAAAGCCGCTTATCACGCCTCCTGTTGGCCAATAGATCCCGACCACACTCACTCACAGGGGTTCCACCCGCAGAGCTGCTAATGAAAAGGACGCTCAAAACCAGGTTATCCCTTGTACACCCCACCATGAAAGAAATTGTTGAGAGCAGGCATGACGGGAATGCGAGGGCGCAATGTATTGATGTCAATGACCCTGTCTTTGTCCTCAGCTACGCTTCAGGGCCTAAATGGCTTGCAGGCACTGTGATTGCCAAAGAGGGGAATAGGATTCTGGTGTTAAACTCACCAATGGACAAATCTACTGCAAACACGTTGATCAAACAAAAAGGAGGTTCAGCAATCCCATAGAAGAAGCAGAGGAAGAACACGATGTAGAGTTTACTCCACCACCGGTGACTGAACACCGGAACCAAGTGGAGGAGAGCCCAGTCACTGTGGGCAGTCCGGACAGGCCTGAGGCACCACAAACAGCAGACACTCAGGCCAGCGCCCAACAACCGGAGCCCCAACTCAGGCACTCTACAAGGGAGCGTAAACCACCAGAGAGACTCAACCTGTGATCCCAATAAGATTTTGGGGGGGAGGTGATGTCATGTATTCAACTGTCATTGTAATCCATGTATAAACTGATCTAAGTTGTACACTGTGAGAACACTGACTACTAGGTGGTGAACTTGTGGGAGACACTCCTAACCTGGACTTTCAGGTATAAAAGGGGAAACTCCACCCACCTTCTCCACTTCAGTGCTGGCTAATAAAGGACTGGTCACAGAGTGACCTTCTCTCTTGTATGGGCCTCGTGTGCATTTGTACTGTATAGTAAGGACATATTAGGCCCCATCAATGCCACTTCAAGCACTATGCGTGCAATGGCTGCAGAACAATGGAACATCGCCAACGAATGAGCATGCGAGCTGCAAACCCTGCAAACCATCACGTTGCAGAGGAAGACCGGTCCACAGTGGATCAGATGGAATTGGAGACTCGTATGGTGGAGGCAGAGGTGTACAGGGTACACACGTTCACGACGAAATGCCCACCAATAATGTTGAAAGTTGAACTGAACGGTATTCCAGTGTCAATGGAGTTGGGCACGGGGACAAGTCAGTCCATAATGAGTAAAACGGCCTTTGACAGGCTGTGGGGGAAGAAGGCACACAGGCCCAAGCTCAGCCCCATTCACACCAAACTAAGGACTTATACAAAGGAACTAATCCCTGTAATTGGCAGTGCAGAAGTCAAAGTCTCCTATGATGAGCAGTACACGAACTCCCGCTGTGGATTGTATCAGGGGATGGCCCCACATTGTTTGGCAGAAGCTGGCTGGGGAAAATCCGCTGGAACTGGGACGACATCCGAGCGCTCTCGTCAGTCGATGACACCGCATGTACCCAGGTTCTAAGCAAATTCCCTTTGTTATTTGAGCCAGGCACTGGAAGCTTCTCGGGGACGAAAGTGCAGACCCGTTTGGTTCCCGGTAAGCGACCCATTCACCACAAGGCTCGGGCGGTACTGTACATGATGCGTGAAAAAGTGGAAATCGAGCTGGACAGGCTGTAACGTGAAAGCATCATCACGCTGGTGGAATTCAACGACTGGGCCAGTCCGGTACTCAAGGAAGACGGTATGGTTAGAATTTGCAGGGATTATAAAGTAACGAATAACTGTTTTTCGCTGCAGGACTAATACCCACTACCTAAGATAGACGACCTATTCGCGACCCTGGCTGGAGGGAAGACGTTCACCAAGTTGGACCTGACCTCGGCCTACATGACACAGGAGCTGGAGGAGTCTTCGGAAGGCCTCACCTGCATCAACATGCACAAAAGTCTGTTTATTTACAACCAGTGTCCATTTGGGATTCGGTCGGCCATAGCGATCTTCCAGCGGATCATGGAGAGCCTGCTAAAGTCGGTTCCTTGCACAGTGGTCTTTCAGGACGACATATTGGTTACAGGTCGGGACACCATGGCGCACTTGAAGAATCTGGAGGAGGTTCTTAGTCAGTTGGATTGCGTGGGGCTCAGGTTGAAACGCTCGAAGTATGTTTTCCGGACGCCGGAGGTCGAGTTCTTGGGAAGGAGAATCGCAGCAGATGACATCAGACCCACCGACGCCAAGACGGAGGCCATCAAGAACACGCCGTGATCACAGAACGTGACGGAGCTGCGGTCGTTCCTGGGACTCCTTAACTACTTCGGTAATTTCCTACCTGGGTTAAGCACCCTGCTAGAACCCCGACGTAAGGGAGACGACTGGGTATGGGGGAATTCACAAGGGGCTGCCTTTAAGAAAGCCAGAAATTTACTGTGTTCTAACAAACTGCTTGTTCTATATAACCCATGTAAACAATTAGTGTTAGCTTGCGTTGCGTCGTCATACAGGGTCGGGTGTGTGTTACAACAGACTAATGATTCGGGGATTTTGCAACCAGTTGTGTATGCATCCAGGAATTTGTTCAAGGTCAAAAGGGCCCACAGCATGGTTGAAAAAGAGGCTCCGGCATGCGTTTACGGGGTAAAAAAAATGCACCAGTACTTATTTGGCCTCAAGTTCGAGCTTGAAACTGACCACAAGCCGCTCATATCGCTATACTCGGAGAGCAAAGGGATTAATACCAATGCCTCTGCCCTTATCCAAAGATGGGCGCTCACACTGTCGGCATACAACTATGTAATCCGCCACAGACCGGGCACAGAGAACTGCACAGATGCTCTCAGTCGGCTATCATTGCCCATCACCGGGGTGGAAACGGCACAGCCAGCGGACTTGCTCATGGTCATGGAGGCATTTGAGAACAAGAAATCCCCCGTTACAGCCCACCAGATGAGGATCTGGACCAGCCAGGATCCTTTACTGTCCCTGGTAAAAAACTGTGTCCTCCATGTGAGCTGGTCCAGTGTCCCAGTGGAGATGCAGGAAGCGATTAAGCCATTCCACAGACGCAAAGATGAGCTGTCCCTGCAGGCGGACTGTCTTTTGTGGGGCAATCACGTGGTCTTGCACAAGAAAGGCAGAGACACATTTATTTGCGAACTGCACAACACCCACCCAGGCATCGTAATGATGAAAGCCATAGCCAGATCCTACGTGTGGTGGCCCGGCATCGACTCAGATTTAGAGTCATGTGTGTGCCAGTGCAACACTTGCTCTCAGTTGAACAATGCACCCAGAGAGGCACTGCTAAGTTTGTGGTCCTGGCCATCTAAACCATGGTCAAGGATCCATGTAGACTATGCGGGCCCATTCCTAGGCAAAATGTTTTTGGTTGTCGTGTACGCTTACTCAAAGTGGATTGAATGTGCAATAATGTCTGTAAGCACATCCACGGCCACCATTGAAAGTCTACGAGCTATGTTTGCCACGCACGGCCTGCCTGATGTCCTAGTCAGCGACAATGGGCCGTGCTTCACCAGTGCCGAATTCAAAGAATTCATGACCCACAACAGGATCAAACATGTCACATCTGCGCCGTTCAAGCCCGCATCCAACGGCCAGGTAGAACGGGCAGTTCAGACCATCAAGCAAAGCTTGAAACTCGTGTCGGAAGGCTCCCTGCAGACGCGGTTGTCCCGAGTACTGCTCAGCTACCACACCAGACTCCCCTCACTCACTGGGATTCCCCCAGCCGAGCTGCTCAAGAAAAGGGCAATTAAAACAAGGTTCTCTCTGGTCTACCCTGATCTACATGATCACGTGGAGGACAAACGGTATCAACAAAGTGTGTACCATGACTTGTCACGCGATATTGAGATCAATGATCCTGTGTTTGTGCTCAATTATGGACATGGTCCCAAATAGCTCACTGGCACGGTCACAGCCAAACAGGGGAGTAGGGTATTTCAGGTCAAACTGACCAATGGACAAACGCACAGAAAACACTTGGACCAAATTAAACTGCAGTTCACCAACAGCTACGTACAACCTGAAGAGGACACCACTAACTTTAACCGTCCAGCACACAAACCAGTGGCAACTGACATCACAGTTGACCACGAAACAGAACTCATCATCGCCAGCAGTCCGGCACGGCCGGCTGCCCAACAGCCCAATGAAGAACTGACCAACCCAACCACACCAGCATTTGTACCGAGATGATCAACAAAGGAGCGCAGAGCCCCAGGTCGTCTCACCTTGTAAATAAGTGTATTGTTGACTTCATGGGGGAGTGATGTTATGTATTTAACCCCTTGTAACCTGCGTCACACCTGACCACCAGAGGGCCTACCTGTTGGAGTCCCAAGGGATCCCAGCATCCCTTGGGAGTACAGTATATAAGCAGACCACCCACGAGGTACCTACACTCTGGAAGAACAATAAAGGAGCTAAGGTCACACTTGCTCATTACACACAGTACTCAGTCTGACCAATTATTATGAGTATACCAATTACCATCCCAATTTGGCCCATCATCCCTTTTGTGTCTCAAATCTCGCCTGCCTTTCCCCTATCACAGACCTTCCCTTTGGTTCTTTTCTCCCCTCCCCCCTTTCACTGCCCCTGCACTTCCTTAAGAATTTGTTACATTTCCAACTTTTGCCAGTTCTGACGAAGGGTCACAGACCTGAAATGTTAACTCTGTTTCTCTCCACAGATGTTAGAAACATAGAAACATAGAAAATAGGTGCAGGAGTAGGCCATTCGGCCCTTCGAGCCTGCACCACCATTCAATAAGATCATGGCTGATCATTCCCTCAGTACCCCTTTCCTGCTTTCTCTCCATACCCCTTGATCCCTTTAGCTGTAAGGGCCATATCTAACTCCCTCTTGAATATATCTAATTTGAACCGGCCTCAACAACTCTCTGCGGCAGGGAATTCCACAGGTTAACAACTCTCTGAGTGAAGAAGTTTCTCCTCATCTCAGTCCTAAATGGCCTACCCCTTATCCTAAGACTGTGTCCCCGGTTCTGGACTTCCCCAACATCGGGAACATTCTTCCCGCATCTAACCTGTCCAGTCCCGTCAGAATTTTATCAGTTTCTATGAGATCCCCTCTCATCCTTCTAAACTCCAGTGTATAAAGGCCCAGTTGATCCAGTCTCTCCTCATATGTTAGTCCCGCTATCTCGGGAATCAGTCTGGTGAACCTTCGCTGCACTCCCTCAATAGCAAGAACGTCCTTCTTCAGATTAGGAGACCAAAACTGAACTGTTGCCTGACCGGCTGAGATTTCCAGCATTTTCTGTTTTTATAATCTAAATGGTACTATTTTGAGGAAGGTGCAAGAGCAGAGGGACCTGGGGGTGCATATTCACAAATCTTTGAAGGTGACAGGGCAAGTTGAGAAGGCTGTTAAAAAACCATATGGGACACTTGGCTTTGTAAATAGGGGCGATGAATACAAAAATCAAGGAATTCATGCAAAACCTTTCCAAATCATTGATATTGTGTACAATTCTGGCCACTACACTTTAGGAAGATCTTGGAGAGGGTACAGAGAAGGTTTACCAGGATCATATCAGTGATAAGGGACTTCAGTTATGTGGCGAGATTGGAGAAGCTGGGGTTGTTCTCTTTAGAGTAGAGAAGGTTAAGGGGAGACCTAATAGAGGTACAGGTTGAAACTCCTTTATCCGGAACCCTCGGGAACTGGCCTTGTAACGGATAAGGGATTTTTCCGGACGAGGGGTGGTCACATTAAATTGGATGCTATTGGTACTGAGCAAGGGGATATCGGGGCTGGCTAGCTTGGGGCTGGGATTGCGGCAGAGAGATCATGGGGTGGTTGGTGGATCGCGGGGTTAGGCCAGCGATTGCGGGAGTTGGCAGCGAGGAAGCACTTCAATTTGTTCGTGTTGGAGTTCTGCGCATGCGCCCCCCGGTGTCCAGGAATGGTTCCAGATGAGGGGGGTTTCTGGATAATGGAGTTCCGGATAATGGAGTTCTGGATAAGGGAGTTCTGGATAAGGGAGTTACGGATAAGGGAGGTTCAACCTGTACACAAAATTATGAGGGGTTTTCATAGAGTAAGTAGGGAGAAACTCTGGCAAGTGGGTCAGAGGTCATTGGCCTAGAAATTCACCTCCTTTGCGCTTCTCGTTAGTGCCTCGGGGGTTGAATAACGAGGCGCTACCGGCTTTGCGACCGGGCGCGGCAAAAATACCGACGCCCGTGATATTCCTGTGGAGGTTTGCGGCGGTGGTAAACCCTAGGTCATCCCACTGCACATCGCCCCGGTACCACCCTGGACCCAAACTTCGGTTCCGCTCCCTGCAGCATCGGCGGGCAGCAACACCTACAGCTGTACAGGGGCGTTGTTGGGGAGGATGGGCGCTTGGGGAGCGCTGTTTAAAGGGGACCGATGGTCGCGTCAATGACGGAAGTTTCTGAATCCCGGACTTCACAATTTGTCGGTGTTTATTTTGCCCATCATCGATCAGCCTTGCACCCCGGTAGAGCGCTCGGGGCTGATCGTGGCGGATCACGGCTACCGTCGGTGTTGAGGGATCTCCTTTCCAAGCAGAGCCCGCAGCGATGGTCCTTGTCTTTAAGGGCAGGAAGGAGTCTCCGTGCCCGGCAGCGCTGCTCTCGACACTGGGCAGCTACCGCCCCTCTTGCCGGCTTTAGCGCTCCAAGGGAAGTGCCGGCTTGTTTTAATGCTCCATTTCCTTCCTGGAGCGCTAAACCGGACGTTCGCGTCGGAATACCTCGCACAGCGCCCGACACTACCGCAAAAGTTAGCGCCCCAAGCTGGGCGCCACGTAATGGCTGCTGCCCCATCCGTAGCACTCTGTAGCGCTCCGTGCTAGGACCGCCTGGGAAAGTGGGCAGTCCAAGCTGTAGCGGCTGCAGTGAGCTAAGTCATGCCCACCTCAGGTAAGTGAGGTTTTTTTTTTGCGTTTTATGTTGTGGTGGTGTGTGTTACTTATTGGGAAGGTTTTGGTGGAGTTTTTTTTTCCCTCCCCAGGCCTCTCCCGTGCCGGCTGTTTAGCTCGGGATTTTCCCTTGCTCAGCCGGCCGAGCACCCTGAGAGAGGTGTGCAACGCCTTCCTTAGCGCTCCGCCCCACACTCGGCCCGGCTGCCCAATTTTGCTGACTGAGGCGCAAACTGTTCCCGGGCGCAAACTTTACCGCCCTTCTGCCATTACCGCCCCGAAATGAACAACGCCGAAAATCCAGCCCCGAGTCTTTCTTTGCTTTCTTTAACCTGCTGAGCATTTCCAGCATTTTCTGTTTCTCCTTCAGTATTACTTCACTGCCCGTAGCCGTTATGTATTCTCCACCCTGTTTCGCATAGAGCTGATAGAATTTTCGGGGCCGAGATTGGGTTGCTAACGCCAGCAGATAGCGCTGGTGTTGAGTGTTAACTGGGAGTTGGGCGGTTGGGAGTGGTGCTGGGTGCGGTTCACGCCTAACGTGAAATTCGGTGGTCATTTTTTAAATGTTACATAGAAACATAGAAACATAGAAAATAGGTGCAGGAATAGGCCATTCGGCCCTTTGAGCCTGCACCACCATTCAATATGATCATGGCTGATCATTCATCTCAGTACCCCTTTCCTGCTTTCTCTCCATACACCTTGATCCCTTTAGCTGTAAGGGCCACATCTAACTCCCTCTTGAATATATCCAATGAACTGGCCTCAACAACTCTCTGCAGTAGAGAATTCCACAGGTTAACAACTCTCTGAGTGAAGAAGTTTCTCCTCATCTCAGTCCTAAATGGCCTACCCCTTATCCTAAGACTGTGTCCCCTGGTTCTGGACTTCCCCATCATCGGGAACATTCTTCCCGCATCTAAACCTGTCCAGTCCCGTCAGAATCTTGTAAGTTTCTATGAGATCCCCTCTCATCCTTCTGAACTCCAGTGTATAAAGGCCCAGTTGATCCAGTCTCTCCTCATATGCCAGTCCCGCCATCCCGGGTATCAGTCTGGTGAACCTTCGCTGCACTCCCTCAATAGCAAGAGCGTCCTTCCTCAGATTCGGAGACCAAAACTGAACACAGTATTCCAGGTGAGGCCTCATCAAGACCTTGTACAACTGCAGTAAGACCTCCCTGCTCCCATACTCAAATCCTCTCGCTATGAAGGCCAACATACCATTTGCCTTCTTCACCACCTGCTGTACCTGCATGCCAACTTTCAATGACTGATGTACCATGACACCCAGGTCTCGTTGCACCTCCCCCTTTTCTAACCTGCCGCCATTCAGATAATATTCTGCCTTCGTGTTTTTGCCCCCAAAGTGTTTAACTCACATTTGACGTACGCAAATCATGACGTCAGTACGCGCGCAACGCCTCTTTGGCGTCTCTGTCGTGATACTTAGTTTGAACGTCGGCCTTCCCGATAGGCGGCTGTACAGCCTGGAAATAGTAGTGAGTAAACCGCGGAACTGGGGCAGAATCGGCCAGAGAGCAAGCTAAATTTTTTTTCTTTATTTATTGCGTCAAAACTGAATTTGGCAGTTGGAGCCTGCACCGAAGGCCTGGCGGTAAAATCAAAAACGGCGGGACCCAATTCCGACCCCTTAGAATCATAGGGGCCGATTTTCATCAAGGCCTCTGCCCGCCCAAAGTGCCGCCGATGGCCGCCGAGGTACCGGACGGTACTTTGGGCGGGATATTCATGGCCGAGGTCCCTCGAAGGTCGGCGGGCGGCGAATGGGCGATGTACGGTGCCAATCTGGGCAGCAGCAAGCTTGCCGCCCAAGTGCCGCCGAGGATGGAGTCGGGCCGACGGAGGGTCGAAGGCCTGAAAAAAAAAATCAGCAATAAGAAATAAAAAAAACTGTCGGAAGACCTTCAGGGGACCCCATGCAAGTAAAGCGCTGTGGACATTTAAAAAAAAATGTTCACTAACCTTTTTTTCATACTCGCCGTCGGCGATAGACCAGCCTCCAGCCAGCAGTCTACCCCCGTTCTGCCGACGACTGCCCGCCCACAGGAATATGGGAGCTCGGCGGGCGGGAGGTCAGTTGTGCCACTCAACTGACGTCAGCGGGCGCTTCCCGGCGGCTCTCCCCTCCCTCCCGCCCGCTCCGGGCCACCTCGAAAGTGGCACTGGTCAGTTCTGCAATGTCAGCGACAGCGGGTGTTGAGTTGTTGAATTTCGGCCCCATTGACTGGTTACAGCACGGAAGGCGGCCAGTCTGGCTTGGCTGATATATAGGCTAGGATATCTGAAAGAAATCTATATGCATACATGTCAAAGTAAATGCACATGGGTAAGGTGCTTGCAATTTGTCTCTTGGGCAAAAATTGCTCGATACCAAAATCACTCCGTTACAATTCGTTTCTTGGCTTTAAGACTTTAAATTTATTGCCTGTTCTTTACATATCCAAGCTCGACGAATGACCGAATGCATTCGACTTCCTGAAAATCTGCAGCCCCAAAGGTTTTATGGCCTTACTTCACCCCGCCCGAGAAATTCTGGAGAAACAGCTTTGCTGAGAGAGCGGTGAGAATGTGGAACTTGCCATCACAGGGAGTGCCTGTGGTCAATACCATAGATGCATTTAAAGGGAAACTAGATAAGCACGAGAGAGAAAGGAATAGAAGGAAATGCTGATAAGGTGAGATAAAATATGGTGGGAGGTGGCTTGTGTGGAGCATAAACATTAGCATGGAGCAGTTGAGATGAATTATAGAAATTTACGGCACAGAAGGAGGCCATTCGGCCCATCGTGTCCACGCCGGCCGAAAAAGAGCTACCCAGCCTAATCCCACTTTCCAGCTCTTGGCCTGTACTCCTGTCGGTAACGGCACTTCAATTGTACTTTTTAAATGTGGTGAGGGTTTCTGCCTCTACCACCCTTTCAGACAGTGAGTTCCAGACCCCCAACACCCTCTGGGTGAAGACATTTCCCCTCAAATCTCCTCTAAACCTCCCCCCAATTACTTTAAAGCTATGCCCCCCTGGTTGTTGACCCCTCTGCTAAGGGGAATAAGTCCTTCCTATCCACTCTATCCAGGCCCCTCATAATGTTATACACCTCAATCAGGTCTCCCCTCAACCTCCTCTGTTCCAAAGAAAACAAGCCCAACCTATCCAATCTTTCGTCATCGCTAAAATTCTCCATTCCCGGCAACATCCTCATAAGTCTCCTCTGTACTCTCTCCAGTGTAATCACATCTTTCCTGTAATGTGTGGACCAGAACTGCATGCAGTACTCTAGCTGTGGCCGAACCAGTGTTTTATACAGTTCGAGTTTAACCTCCCTGCTCTTGTATTCTATGCCTTGACTGATAAAGGCAAGTATTCCGTATGTCTTTTTACGCACCTTACCTACCTGGCCTGCTACCTTCAAGGATTTGTGGATATGCACTCCAAGGTCCCTTTGTTCCTCTACACTTCTCAGTGTCCTACCATTTATTGTGTATCCCCTTGCCTTGTTAGCCCTCCCCAAATGCATTACCTCACACTTCTCTGGATTGAATTCCACTTGCCACTGTTCTGCCCACCTGACCCGTCCATTGATATCTCCCTGCAGTCTGCAGCTCTCTTCTTCAGTTTTCAACCATACGGCCAATTTTTGTATCATCTGCAAACTTTTTAATCATAACCCCTACATTGAAGTCTAAATTATTGATATATATCACAAAAAGCAAGGAACCGAGTACTGAGCCCTGCGGAACCCCACTGGAAACAGCCTTCCAGTCACAAAAACACCCATCGACAATTACATTTTACTTCCTGCCTCTGAGCCAGTTTTGCCTTTGCCCTGGATCCCATGGGCTTTTACTTTACTGACCAGTCTGCCATGTGGGACCTTATCGAAAGCTTTGCTAAAATCCATATACACCACATCATATGCACTACCCTCATCGACCCTCCTTGTTACCTCCTCAAAATATTCAATCAAGATAGTCAGACACGACCTTCCCATAACAAATCCATGCTGACTGTCCTGAATTAATCCGTGCCTTTCTAGATGATGACTAATACGGTCCCTCAGAGACTTTTTCCAGTAATTTTCCCACCACTGAGGTTAGGCTGACTGGCCTGTAATTACTCAGTCTATCCCTTTCTCCCTTCTTAAGCAACGGTGCAACTTTAGCAGTCCTCTGGCACCATGCCTTAAGCCAGAGAGGATTGGAAAATGATGGTCAGAGCCTCTGCTATTTTCTTCCTTGCTTCTCTTAACAGTCTGGGATACATTTCATCCGGGCCTGGGGATTTATCCACTTTCAAAGATGCTAAACCCCTTAATATTTCCTCTCTCACTATTTTTATCTCATCTAATATTTCACACTACTCCTCCGAATGGGGTGCTTATGCTGCACATTCTGCACGGAGCATGATACAGCGCCGAAGGAGGCCATTCGGCTCACAATGTTTGGCCCTTTGAAAGAACTCTCCAATTAGTCCCACTCCCCTGCCCTTTCCTCGTCAAGAATTTATCCAATTCTATTTTGAAAGTTACTAGTGAATCTGTCTCCACCACCCTCTCTGCTCTAAGGAGAACAACCAGTTGGCAGACAGGAAGCAAAGAGTAGGAATAAACGGGTCCTTTTCAGAATGGCAGGCAGTGACTAGTGGGGTACTGCAAGGTTCAGTGCTGGGACCCCAGCTATTTACAATATACATCAATGATTTAGACAAAGGAATTGAGTGTAATATCTCCAAGTTTGCAGATGACACTAAGCTGGGTGGCGGTGTGAGCTGTGAGGAGGATGCTAAGAGGCCGCAGGGTGACTTGGACAGGTTAGGTGAGTGGACAAATGCATAGCAGATGCAGTAATAATGTGGATAAATGTGAGGTTATCCACTTTGGTGGCAAAAACAGGAAGGCAGAATGTTATCTGAATGGTGACAGATTAGGAAAAAGGGAGGTGCAACGAGACCTGGGTGTCATGGTACCTCCATCAGTCATTGAAAGTTGGCATGCAGGTACAGCAGGCAGTGAAGAAGGCAAATGGCATGTTGGCCTTCATAGCAAGAGGATTTGAGTATAGGAACAGGGAGGTCTTACTGCAGTTGTACAGGGCCTTGGTGAGGCCACACCTTGAATATTGTGTACAGTTTTGGTCTCCTAATCTGAGGAAGGACATTCTTGCTATTTAAGGGAGTGCAGCGAAGGTTCACCAGACTGATTCCTGGGATGGCAGGACTGACATGTGAAGAAAGACTGGATCGACTAGGCTTATAGTCACAGGAGTTTAGAAGAATGAGAAGGGGTCTCATAGAAACATATAAAATTCTGACAGGACTGGACAGGTTAGATGCAGGAAGAATGTTCCCAATGTTGGGGAAGTCCAGAAACCAGGGGTCACAGTCTAAGGATAAGGGGTAAGCCATTTAGGACCGAGATGAGGAGAAACTTCTTTACTCAGAGAATTGTGAACCTGTGAAATTCTCTACCGCAGAAAGTTGTTGAGGCCAGTTCGTTAGATATATTCAAAAGGGAGTTAGATGTGGCCCTTACGGCTAAAGGGATCAAGGGGTATGGAGAGAAAGCAGGAATGGTGTACTGAAGTTGCATGATCAGCCATGATCTTATTGAATGGCGGTGCAGGCTCTATGATTCTATGTATCTAACCCCAGCTTCTCCAGTCTCCCCACGTAATTGAAGTCCCTCATCCCTGGTACCATTCCGGTAAATCTTCTCCGCACCCTCTCCAAGGCCTTGACATCCTTCCGAAAGTGCGGTGCCCTGAATTGGACACAATATTCCAGCTGGGGCCCGACCAGTGTTTGCTAAAAGTTTAGAATAAGGTCCTTGTTTTTGTACTCGAGGGGTTGGATTTCCCGGGTCCCTCACGCCCCGGGTTTCGCCCCGGCAGGAAAGGCGGCTGACGATGTCTCCAGCGCCCCGCCTCGATCCTCCGGTCCGGTTTTGCGGTGCCACTGAGCAGCACCGCCAGGAAGGGCCGTGCCCGGGTGTACAACGCCCCCCCCCCCCCCGGTTGCGACAGCGGCAGTAGTTTGGACTTCTGCCTGACCCGTCCGCCCGGAAGTGAGCCCGCAACAACTGCCTGGGAAATCAGAGCGGTGCAGCATAGCCGCCGGAGCAGAGGATGATAAAGTACTCCGCAGGTAAGCGCGAGTGTTTGTTCTTTTAACTTTTCAGCGATTTGTGTTGCGGTGGCCTGGGCTATATTTTGGGAATGTTTTTGTGTGGTTTTTTTAAAGGTTCCCCCGCCCCCCCCAAAGCCTCACTCGGAGTGCACACAGGCCCGGCACTTTAGTTCACGAGTTTCGCCACAAAAAATGTACAACGCCCCCCCCTTCGTACTGCGCCCTGATGCAGGACCCAGATGCCAAAACTTCCTGACCAAAGCACAAACTATTCCCGGCCACTAACTTTCCCGCCCCGCCTCCGTTTTTGCCCCGAAAACAGAACAGCCAAAAAAATCCAGCCCGATGCTTATAAAGTCACGGGATCTCATATGCCTTTTTAGCAGCCTTCTCGTTTCTCTCTGTTCCTGCACCCGCTTTAAAATTGGACCATTTCGTTCCTATTGCTCCTCCAACCAAAATTAATCACTTCACGCTTTTCTGCACTAAATTGCATCTGCCATGTGTCTGCCCATTTCATTAGTCTGTCTATATCCTCCAGGGTGTCAGCCGTGGCTCAGTGGGCAGCACCCTCACCTCTGAGTCAGAAGGTTGTGGGTTCATAGTCCCACTCCAGGGACTTGAGCACATAAATCCAGGCTGACACTCCCAATGCCGCACTGTCGGAGGTGCCGTCTTTCGGATGAGACGTTAAACAAGACGTAAAAGAGCCGCTATTTTGCAGAAGAGTAGGGGAGTTATCCCCGGTGTCCTGGGGCCAATATTTATCCCTCAATCAACATCACAAAAAAACAGAGTCACGATCACATTACTGTTTGTGGGAGCTTGCTGTGCGCAAATTGGCTGCTGCGTTTCCCACATTACAACAGCGACTACACTCCAAAAGTACTTCATTGGCTGTAAAGCACTTTGAGATGGTCGTGAAAGACGCTATGTAAACGCAAGACTTTCTTTTTTCACTATTTACTACATTTCTGAGTTTCGTGTCATTCTATGTAATACTATGTAATTTCTCCCTCCTGCAATTATCTAGTTTCCCCTTTAAATACATCTCTGATATTTTCCTCAACCACTCCATGTGGTAGCGAGTTCCACATTCTCACCACTAAAATGTGACCACAGAAAGTATTAGATGTTGAGTGAGCGGAGAGATGATTGAGTGGAGGAAGGGAGGGGGAGAACATAATTGTTTTTTTATTTCCGCCACTCAGCGTCTTGGTTGATGGGGTGGTGAAACCACGGTGTGAAGCTGGGTACACACCGTGAGCGCTGGGGTTCAATGTGGGGCAATGGGTCTGAGTACAGACTTCACGTGAGGATCAGGTCCAAAGCTGAGTCTGGCCTGGTCCCAGAATATCGCTTACCCGAAACCCACTCGCAGCAAAGTGTTGCAACCAGCAGTCACTGTTAAGAAAGAAGGAAAAACTTGCATTTATATAGCGCCTTTCATGACCACCAGACGTCTCAAAGTGCTTTACAGCCAATGAAGTACTTTTGGAGTGTAGTCACTGTTGTAATGTGGGAAACGCAGCAGCTAATATGTGCACAGCAAGCAATGTGATAATGATCAGATAATCTGTTTTTGTTATGTTGATTGAGGGATAAATATTGACCAGGACACCGGGGATAACTCCTCTGCTCTTCTTCCAATAGTGGCCTTGGGATCTTTCACGCTCACCTAAGAGAGCAGACAGGGCCTCGGTTTAACATCTCAGCCGAAAGACGGCACCTCCGACAGTGCGGCGCTCCCTCAGCACTGCACTGGAGTGTCAGCCTGGATTTATGTGCTCAAGTCCCTGGAGTGGGACTTGAACCCACAACCTTCTGACTCAGAGGCGAGAGTGCTGCTCACTGAGCCATAGTCAGTAGACACGGCACAGTCGGAATATCTGATTCCCCTGTTAAAGAATAAGTTGACAGCTTCTCTTAAAAAAATAAAGCAGCAAGTCATTGCAATTCATTTCTGGAAAAGGTACGATACAGTGGCATAGTGGTTATGTTACTGGACTAGTAATCCAGAGGCCGGGCCTAATGATCTCGAGACATGAGTTAAAATTCCGCCACAGCAGCTGGGGAATTTAAATTCAATTAAATAAACCTGGAATAAAAAGCTAGTATTAGTAACGGTGATTGTAATGGTTCACTAATTTCCTTTGGGGAAGGAAATCTGCCTTCCTTACCCGGTCTGGGCCCATATGTGACTCCAGACCCACAGCACTATTAACTACCCATCTGAAAGCCACTCAGTTGTATTAAAGGCGGTTGCTCACCACCACCTTCTCGAGGGCAATTAGGGATGGGCAATAAATGCCGGCCTTGCCAGCGATGCCCACATCCCATGAATGAATACAAAAAAAGGTATGAATTGAAAAGAAAACACTGTGGAAGTCTGAAATAAAAACAGAAAATGCTGGAAATACTCAGCAGGTCAGGCAGCATATGTGGGGAGAGAAAAACAGAGTTAATGTTTCAGGTCTGTGAGTTTTCTGGAAAAAAAAATTAGGAATATAACAGTTTTTAAGAATGTACAGGGACAGGGAAAGGGGAGGCCTGAGGTAGGGTGGAAGACAGGAGAGATTTGAGAGACAAAAGGGATGAAAGTGCAAGGCAAAAGATGGTAATGGGACAAGTTAAGAAACATAAGGGGGGGTCGTAGTATTGATTAAAGAAACAATTACAGCTATTTGTAGTATATATCAATGATCTAGACTTGAATGTAGGGGGTATGATTAAGAAGTTTGCAGATGATACTGAAATAGGCCGTGTGGTTGATAATGAAGAAGAAAGCTGTAGACTGCAGGAAGATATCACTCAACTGGTCAGGTGGTCAGAACAGTGGCAAATGGAATTCAATCTGGAGAAGTGTGAGGTAATGCATTTGGGGAGGGCGAACAAGTGTGGTTGTTCGTTACCTCGTCGCCAATTGTTATAGAAACATAGAAACTAGGTGCAGGAGCAGGCCATTCAGCCCTTCTAGCCTGCACCGCCATTCAATGAGTTCATGGCTGAACATGAAACTTCAGTACCCCCTTCCTGCTTTCTCGCCATACCCCTTGATCCCCCGAGTAGTAAAGACTTTATCTAACTCCCTTTTGAATATATTTAGTGAATTGACCTCAACTACTTTCTGTGGTAGAGAATTCCACAGGTTCACCACTCTCTGGGTGAAGAAGTTTCTCCTCATCTCGGTCCTAAATGGCTTACCCCTTATCCTTAGACTGTGACCCCTGGTTCTGGACTTCCTCAACATTGGGAACATTCTTCCTGCATCTAACCTGTCTAAACCCATCAGAATTTTAAACGTTTCTATGAGGTCCCCTCTCATTCTTCTGAACTCCAGTGAATACAAGCCCAGTTGATCCAGTCTTTCTTGATAGGTCAGTCCCACCATCCCGGGAATCAGTCTGGTGAATCTTCGCTGCACTCCCTCAATAGCAAGAATGTCCTTCCTCAAGTTAGGAGACCAAAACTGTACACAATACTCCAGGTGTGGCCTCACCAAGGCCCTGTACAACTGTGGCAACACCTCCCTGCCCCTGTACTCAAATACCCTCGCTATGAAGGCCAACATGCCATTTGCTTTCTTAACCGCCTGCTGTACCTGCATGCCAACCTTCAATGACTGATGTACCATGACACCCAGGTCTCATGGCACCTTCCCTTTTCCTAATCTGTCACCATTCAGATAATAGTCTGTCTCTCTGTTTTTACCACCAAAGTGGATAACCTCACATTTATCCACATTATACTTCATCTGCCATGCATTTGCCCACTCACATAACCTATCCAAGTCACTCTGCAGCCTCATAGCATCCTCCTCGCAGCTCACACTGCCACCCAACTTAGTGTCATCCGCAAATTTGGAGATACTACACTTAATCCCCTCGTCTAAATCATTAATGTACAATGTAAACAGCTGGGGCCCCAGCACAGAACCTTGCGGTACCCCACTAGTCACTGCCTGCCATTCTGAAAAGTACCCATTTACTCCTACTCTTTGCTTCCTGTCTGACAACCAGTTCTCAATCCACATCAGCACACTACCCCCAATCCCATGTGCTTTAACTTTGCACATTAATCTCTTGTGTGGGACCTTGTCGAAAGCCTTCTGAAAGTCCAAATATACCACATCAACTGGTTCTTCTTTGTCCACTTTACTGGAAACATCCTCAAAAAATTCCAGAAGATTTGTCAAGCATGATTTTCCTTTCACAAATCCATGCTGACTTGGACCTATCATGTCACCATTTTCCAAATGCGCTGCTATGACATCCTTAATAATTGATTCCATCAGTTTACCCACTACTGAGGTCAGGCTGACCGGTCTATAATTCCCTGTTTTCTCTCTCCCTCCTTTTTTAAAAAGTGGGGTTACATTGGCTACCCTCCACTCGATAGGAACTGATCCAGAGTCAATGGAATGTTGGAAAATGACTGTCAGTGCATCTGCTATTTCCAAGGCCACCTCCTTAAGTACTCTGGGATGCAGTCCATCAGACCCTGGGAATTTATCGGCCTTCAATCCCATCAATTTCCCCAACACAATTTCCCGACTAATAAAGATTTCCCTCAGTTCCTACTCCTTACTAGACCCTCTGACCCCTTTTATATCCGGAAGGTTGTTTGTGTCCTCCTTAGTGAATACTGAACCAAAGTACTTGTTCAATTGGTCTGCCATTTCTTTGTTCCCCGTTATGACTTCCCCTGATTCTGACTGAAGGGGACCTACGTTTGTCTTTACTAACCTTTTTCTCTTTACATACCTATAGAAACTTTTGCAATCTGCCTTAATGTTCCCTGCAAGCTTCTTCTCGTACTCCATTTTCCCTGCCCTAATCAAACCCTTTGTCCTCCTCTGCTGAGTTCTAAATTTCTCCCAGTCCCCAGGTTCGCTGCTATTTCTGTCCAATTTGTATGCCACTTCCTTGGCTTTAATACTATCCCTGATTTCCCTTGATAGCCACGGTTGAGCCACCTTCCCTTTTTTATTTTTACGCCAGACAGGAATGTACAATTGTTGTAGTTCATCCATGCGGTCTCTAAATGTCTGCCATTGCCCATCCACAGTCAACCCCTTAAGTATCATTCGCCAATCTATCCTAGCCAATTCACGCCTCATACCTTCAAAGTTACCCTTCTTTAAGTTCTGGACCATGGTCTCTGAATTAACTGTTTCATTCTCCATCCTAATGCAGAATTCCACCATATTATGGTCACTCTTCCCCAAGGGGCCTCGTACAATGAGATTGCTAATTAGTCCTCTCTCATTACACAACATCCAGTCTAAGATGGCCTCCCCCTAGTTGGTTCCTCGACATATTGGTCTAGAAAACCATCCCTTATGCACTCCAGGAAATCCTCCTCCACCGTATTGCTTCCAGTTTGGCTAGCCCAATCTATGTGCATATTAAAGTCACCCATTATAACTGCTGCACCTTTATTGCATGCACCCCTAATTTCCTGTTTGATGCCCTCCCCAACATCACTACTACTGTTTGGAGGTCTGTACACAACTCCCACTAATGTTTTTTGCCCTTTGGTGTTCTGCAGCTCTACCGATATAGATTCCACATCATCCAAGCTAATGTCTTTCCTAACTATTGCATTAATCTCCTCTTTAACCTGCAATGCTACCCCACCTCCTTTTCCTTTTATTCTATCCTTCCTGAATGTTGAATACCCCTGGATGTTGAGTTCCCAGCCCTGATCATCCTGGAGCCACGTCTCCGTAATCCCAATCACATCATATTTGTTAACATCTATTTGCACAGTTAATTCATCCACCTTATTGCGGATACTCCTTGCATTAAGACACAAAGCCTTCAGGCTTGTTTTTTTAACACCCTTTGTCCTTTTAGAATTTTGCTGTACAGTGGCCCTTTTTGTTCTTTGTCTTGGGTTTCTCTGCCCTCCACTTTTCCTCATCTCCTTTCTGTCTTTTGCTTTTGCCTCCTTTTTGTCTCCCTCTGTCTCCCTGCATTGGTTCCCATCCCTCTGCCATATTAGTTTAACTCCTCCCCAACAGCACTAGCAAACACTCTCCCTAGGACATTGGTTCCGGTTCTGCCCAGGTGCAGACCGTCCGGTTTGTACTGGTCCCACCTCCCCCAGAACCGGTTCCAATGCCCCAGGAATTTGAATCCCTCCCTGCTGCACCACTGCTCAAGCCACGTATTTATCTGCGCTATCCTGCGATTCCTACTCTGACTAGCACGTGGCACTGGTAGCAATCCCGAGATTACTACTTTTGAGGTCCTAATTTTTAATTTAGCTCCTAGCTCCTTAAATTCCTTAAATTATACTCATAATACATGGTGAGACTGAGTACTGTGTGTAATGAGCAAGTGTGACCTTAGCTCCTTTATTGTACTTCCAGAGTGCAGGTACCTCGTGGGTGGCCTGCTTATATACTGTGCTCCCAAGGGATGTTGGGATCCCTTGGGACTCCAACAGGTGGGCCCTCTGGTGGTCAGGTGTGATGCAGGTTACAAGGAGTTAGATACATAACATCACTCCTCCATGAAGTCAACAATACACTTATTTACAAGGTGAGACGATCTGGGGCTTTGCGCTCCCTTGTCGATTGTCTCGGAACAAATGGGGGTGTGGGTGGGTTGGTCAGTTCTTCACTGGGCTGTTGGGCAGCCGGCCTTTCCGGACTGCTGGGGATGATGAGTTCAGTTTCGTGGTCAACTATGATGTCAGTTGCCACTTCTGTGTGTGTTGGAGGGTCAGAGTTGGTGGTGTCCTCTTCAGGTTGTTCGTAGTTATTGGTGAACCGCAATTTGATTTGGTTCAAAATGTTTTCTGTGCGTTTGTCCATTGGTCAGTTTGACCTGAAACTACGTACTCCCCTCTTTGGTTGTGACCATGCCAGCCAGCCATTTGGGACCATGTCCATAATGGAGCACAAACATAGGATCATTGATCTCAGTATCGCGTGACAAATTTGCACGGTCACGGTACACACTTTGTTGATGCCGCTTGCCCTCCACGTGATCATGGAGATCACGGTAGACAAGAGCGAGCCTTGTTTTAAGCACCCTTTTCATGAGCAGCTCAGCTGGGGGAATCTCGGTGAGTGAGTGGGGTCTGGTGTGGTAGCTGAGCAGCACTCAGGACAAACGGGTCTGTAGGGAGCCTTCCGACACATGTTTCAAGCTTTGCTTGATGGTCTGAACTGCCCGTTCTGCTTGGCCGTTGGATGCTGGCATGAATGGTGCAGATGTGACATGTTTGATCCCGTTGCGGGTCATGAATTCCTTGAATTCAGCACTGGTGAAGCACGGCCCATTGTCGCTGACTAGGACATCAGGCAAGCCGTGCGTGGCAAACATGGCTCATAGGCTTTCAATAGTGGCAGTGGACGTGCTTACAGACATTATTGTACATTCAATCCATTTTCAGAAGCGTCCACGACACCAAAAACATTTTGCCTAGGAATGGGCCCGCATAGTCCACGTGGATCATCGACCACGGTTTGGATGGCCAGGACCACAAACTTAGCGGTGCCTCTCTGGGTGCATTGCTCAACTGAGAGCAAGTGTTGCACTGGCGCACGCATGACTCTAAATCTGAGTCGATGCCGGGCCACCACACGTGGGATCTGGCTGTGGCTTTCATCATTACGATGCCTGGGTGGGTGTTGTGCAGTTCGCAAATAAATGCATCTCTGCCGTTCTTGGGCAAGACTACGCGATTGCCCCACAAAAGACAGTCCGCCTGCAGGGACAATTCATCTTTGCATCTGTGGAAGACTTAATCACTTCCTGTATCTTCACTGGGACACTGGACTAGCTCCCATGGAGGACACAGTTTTTTACCAAGGACTGTAAAGGATCCTGGCTGGTCCAGGTCCTGATCGGCGGGCCGTAACAGGGGACTTCTCGTTCTCAAATGCCTCCATGACCATGAGCAAGTCCGCTGGCTGTGCCATTTCCACCCTGGTGGTGGGCAATGGTAGCCGACTGAGAGCATCTGCGCAGTTCTCTGTGCCCGGTCTGTGGCGGATTACATAGTTGTATGCCGACAGCGTGAGCGCCCATCTTTGGATGCAGGTATTAATCTCTTTGCTCTCAGAGAACAACAATATAAGCGGCTTGTGGTCAGTTTCAAGCTCGAACTTGAGGCCAAATAAGTACTGGTGCATTTTTTTCCCCCGTAATCGCACGCCAGAGCCTCTTTTTCAACCATGCTGTAGGCCCTTTCGGCCTTGAACAAATTCCTGGATGCATATGCAACTGGTTGCAAAATCCCCGAATAATTAGCCTGTTGTAACACACACCTGACCCCGTATGACAACGTATTGCAAGCTAACACTAATTGTTTACATGGATTATACAGGACAAGCAGTTTGTTAGAACACAATAAATTTCTGGCTTTCTTAAAGGCAGCCTCTTGTGAATTCCCCCATACCCAATTGTCTCCCTTGCGCAGTAGCGCATGTAGGAGTTCTAGCAGGGTGATTAACCCAGGTAGGAAATTACCAAATTAGTTAAGGAGTCCCAGGAACGACCGCAGCTCCGTCACATTCTGTGGTCATGGTGTGTTCTTGATGGCCTCTGTCTTGGTGTCGGTGGGTCTGATGTCGTCTGCAGCGATTCTCCTTCCTAAGAATCCTGTGCCAGGAAAACACACTTCGAGCATTTCAACCTGAGCCCCACGCGATCCAGCCGACTCAGAACCTCCTCCAGATTCTTCAAGTGCTCCATGGTGTCCGGCCTGTAACCAATATGTCGTCCTGGAAGACCACTGTGCAAGGAACCGACTTTAGCAGGCTCTCCATGTTCCACTGGAAGATCGGCGCGGCCAACCGAATCCCGAACGGGCACCAGTTGTAGATAAACAGATCTTTGTGCGTGTTGATGCAGGTGAGGCCTTTCGAAGACTCCTCCAGTTCCTGGGTCATGTAGGCCGAGGTCAGGTCCAACTTGGTGAACATCTTCCCTCCAGCCAGGGTCGCGAATAGGTCGTCTGCCTTAGGTAGTGGATATTGGTCCTGCAGCGAAAAACGGTTAATCGTTACTTTATAGTCCCCACAAATTCTAACCATACCGTCCTCCTTGAGTACCGGAACAATCGGACTGACCCAGTCGTTGAATTCCACCAGCGCGATGATGCCTTCATGTTGCAGCCTGTCCAGCTCAATTTTCACTTTTTCACACATTATCTACAGAACCGCTTGAGCCTTGTGGTGGATGGGTCGTGTACTGGGAACCAAATGGATCTGCACTTTCGCCCCTGAGAAGCTTCCAGTGTCTTGCTCGAATAGTGATGAGAACTTGCTTAGAACCTGGGTACATGAGGCGTCGTCGATGGACGAGAGCGCTCGGATGTCGTCCCAGTTCCAGTGGATTTTCTCCAGCCAGCTTCTATCAAACAACGCGGGGCCATCCCCTGGCACAATCCACAGCAGGAGTTCGTGTACTGCTCCAACATAGGAGACTTTGACTTCTGCACTGCCAATTACAGGGATTAGTTCCTTTGTGTAAGTCCTTTGTTTAGTGTGAATGGGGCTGAGCTTGGGCCTGTGTGCCTTGTTTCCCCACAGCCTATCGAAGGCTTTTTTACTCATTATGGACTGACCTGCCCCAGTATCCAGCTCCATGACTACTGGAATGCCATTCAGTTCAACTTTCAACATTATTGGTGGGCATTTCGTCGTGAAAATGTGTACCCTGTACACTTCTGTCTCCTCCGTATGAGTTTCCAACTCAGTCTGATCCACTGTGGATCAATCTTCCTCAGTAACGTGGTGGTTTGCAGGGTTTGCAGCTCGCCTGCACATTCGTTGAAGGTGTCCCATTGTTCTGAAACCATTGCACGCATAGTGCTTAAAGCGGCATTGATGGGGTCGATGATCACCCCTGCAGTGCCAACAGGGCGTTAACTGCCTCATATTAACAGATGATGGCAGACTCTGGGTCAATATAGGTCGGGCCACAGCTGCCGGCGTGTACGTTCTGCCATGTACATTTCTGCTTAAAACCGACGTTACTTTATGCACAGTACTGGCTGAAACTTCTTTGTTCTGTGAAATCTGCTTGGTGTTGTCGCTGGTGGACATAAATGCCTGGGCTATCGTTATGGCTTTACTCAGATTCGGAGTTTCTACAGTCAATAGTTTGCGAAGGATTGTCTCATGGCCAATGCCCAGTGCAAAAAAGTCTCTGAGCATTTGTTCTAGGAATCCCTCAAACTCACAATGTCCTGCAAGACTCCTTAGTTCGGCGACGTAGCTCGCCACTTCCTGGCCCTCCGATCGTTGACACATGTAGAACCGATACCTCGCCATCAAAACGCTTTCGTTAGGATTTAGGTGCTCCCGGACCAGCGTACACAATTCTTCGTAGGATTTCTCTGTTGGCTTTGCCGGGGCCAGGAGATTCTTCATGAGGCCATAGGTTGTTATCCCACAGACAGTTAGGAGGATCGCCCTTCGTTTGGTGGTGTTCTCGTCCTCTTCTAGCTCGTTGGCCACAAAGTATTGGTCGAGTCTCTCCACGAAGGCCTCCCAATCATCCCCCTCTGAGAACTTCTCCAGAATGCCGACTGTTCTTTGCATTTTCGCGTGGTTACCTCGTTTGTTACCTCGTTGCCAATTGTTATACTCAGAATAACTGGTCAGACTGAGTACTGTGTGTAATGAGCAAGTGTGACCTTAGCTCCTTTATTAAGGTTCCAGAGTGCAGGTACCTCGTGGGTGGCCTGCTTATATACTGTGCTCCCAAGGGTTGTTGGGATGGTCAGGTGTGATGCAAATTACAAAGGGTTAAATACATAACAAAAGAGAATACACATTAAATGGTAGGACACTGAGAAGTGTAGAGCAACAGAGGGATCTTGGAGTGCAGGTCCACAGATCCCTGAAGGTAGCAGGCCAGGTGGATAAGGTGGTTAAGAAGGCATACGGAATGCTTGCCTTTATTAGCCGAGGCATAGAATACAAGAGCAGGGGGGTTATGCTTGAACTGTATAAAACACCAGTTAGGCCACAGCTGGAGTACTGCGTGCAGTTCTGGTCACCACATTACAGGAAAGATGTGATTTCACTAGAGAGGGTACAGAGGAGATTTACGAGGATGTTACCTGGACTGGAAAATTTTAGCCAGGAGGAAAGATTGTATAGGCTGGATTTGTTTTCTTTGGAACAGAGGAGGCTGAGGGGAGACTTAATTGAGTTGTATGAAATTATGAGGGGCCTGGATAGAGTGGATAGGACGGACCTATTTCCCTTAGCAGAGGGGTCAACAGCCAGGGGGCATAGATTTAAAGTAATTGGCAGGAGGTTTAGAGGAGATATGAGGGTAAATTTCTTCACCCAGAGAGTGGTGGGGGTCTGGAACTCACGGCCTGAAAGGGTGGTACAGGCAGAAACCCTCACCGCATTTAAAAAGTACTTGGATGTACACTTGAAATGTCGGAATCTACAGGGCTCTGGACCTAGAGCTGGAAAGTGGGATTAGGCTGGGTAGCTCTTTGTGGGCCGGCACGGACACGATGGGCCGAATGGCCTGCTGTAAATTTCTATGATTCTATGTTAACTTGTTGTTTCACCTGGAAGGAGTGTTTGAGGCCATGGATATTGGGGAAGGGAGGAGGTAAATGGGCAGAAGGTGTAAATTGGTCCTGTACCTCTCCCCATTAATCCTGGGCTCCACATGGGTCGAATCCTGCTCCTGGTTCCCTTCCTGTAACAGCACTGAGCTCAACCCAGCCCATAATGAGCAGGGCTCAGGGAGGGTGGTTGCTAGGCACTGCAGTGATATCATAAAGCAGGGCCATTCGGCCCAGCTGGTCCTCTCCTGGTCCCTTGAAAAGTTGCATTTCAGGAGGGGTCCGGACAGATTAGATCGAGAGAAATTGTTCCCATTGGTGGAAGGGTCGAGAACCAGAGGACACTGATTTAAGGTGATTGGCAGAGGAACCAAAGGAAAGATAAGAAAGAACCTTTTACGCAGCGAGTGGTTAGGATCTGGAATGCACGGCCTGAGAGGGTGTTGGAGGCAGACTCAAACTTATCTTTCAAAAGGGAACTGGATAAGTATCTGAAGGAAATAAATTTGCAGGGCTACGGGGAAAGGGCGGGGTAGTGGGACTGGTTGAGCTGCTCTTGCAGAGAGCCGGCACGGACTTGACGGGCTGAATGGCCATCTTCTGTGCTGTAACCGTTGTATGATTCTAGGAGGCCATTCAGCCCATTGAGCCTATTAAATAGGAACAGGAGGAGCCCATTGATTTGACAGTTTTGGTTTCCATATTTATGAAAGGCTATACTTGCTTTGGAGGCAGTTCAGAGAAGGTTCACTGGGTTGATTCCGGAGATGAGGGGGTTGACTTATGAAGAAAGGTTGAGTAGGTTGGGCCTCTACTCATTGGAATTCAGAAGAATGAGAGGTGATCTTATCGAAACATATAAGATTATGAGGGGGCTTGACAAAGTGGATGCAGAGAGGATGTTTCCACTGATGGGGAGACTAGAACTAGGGGGCATTGTCTCAGAATAAGGGGCCACCCATTTAAAACTAAGATGAGGAGGAATTTCTTCTCTCAGAGAGTTGTAAATCTGTGGAATTCGCTGCCTCAGCGAGCTGTGGAAGCTGGGACATTGAATAAGTTTAAGACAGAGATAGACAGTTTCTTAACCGATAAGGGAATAAGGGGTTATGGGGAGCAGGCAGGAAAGTGGACCTGAGTCCATGATCGGATCAGCCATGATTGTCTTAAATGGTGGAGCAGGCTCGAAGGGCTGTATGGCCTACTCCTGCTCCTATTTCTTATTGTCATGTACAATGTAACACCACTGTATTGCTGTATACACACAACCTAGATGCACACCTTGACCACAAGGGGTGAACTTGTGGGAGACACTCCTTACCTGATCTCCCAGGTATATAAAGGGAGGTCCCACGCATGGTCATCACTTGTGAAGTGCTGTGAATAAAAAGTTGAGATCACAGAGTGACCTTGACCCCAGAATGTGCCTCGTGTGGTTACTGCAGAGTAAGGACTTTACATTGGCGACGAGAAACGGGAATTCACGACCCACGAGAATGGCCACCGGTAATGCAGAGGAACGGTACTGTGTTGGGGAAGACTGGGACGATTTTGTCGCGAGGCTTCAGCAAAGCTTCGTTACAAAAGAATGGCTGGGGATGCAGCGGCCGACAAGCGAAGGGCTCATCTTTTGACCAGCTGCGGACCAACGACTTACGCGCTCATGAAGGACTTACTAGCACCCGAAAAGCCGTCGGACAAAACCTTTGAAGAACTTAGCAAACTGATCGGGGAGTACCTCAAACCAGCGAGTAGCATACATATTCTACACCCACCGACGTCGTGAAGGACAGAGCTTCGTAGCGGACCTCCGGTAAGTTCACAGACGCCTGCAGAGGGGAGATGCTAAGGGACTTCTTTATCGAAGGCATCGGTCATGTGGGAATTTTCCGCAAATTAATTGAGACCAAGGATTTGACCTTGGAAGCGGTGGCGTTGTTAGCTCAAACTTTCATGGCGGGGGAGGAAGAGACGAAAATAATATATGCGTACAATTCTGCCTCTAACGCGGCGATGGATCAGGGAGTCAACATCATCAATGCAACTCAGAGCCCCGCAGGCTGGCAGGGGCAGTCCGACATTCCCCAGGCAGCAATAGACCCCAGAGTAGGACTCCAACAGAGACAATGGCAGGCTGAACGGACATTCACGCCATCAAGCGGACAATGCGGCCTGGGATGGGGCCATTGACACCCACTAATAGGGTACTTAATAACAATCAAAGGGACAGTCAGTGCGGAATGCCTGGCCATAGTCCCTTTGTCCCCAACAATGGAAACTTCAACTCATGCTGGAGGTGTGGGGGAGAACACTCAGCCAGATCTTGCAGATTTCAACAGTTTGTCTGCAGAAACTGAAATCTCAGTGGCCATTTAGCTCGAATGTGCAGGAAGCCTGCAACCAGACTAATACATGAGGCGGAGGGACGAGAAGAGGATCCTTTGAGGAAGGATGAGTTTTGGGGCAAATCGATGGACGCCGAGGTTCAGCGGGTCCATGCGGCTAACAGTTCATACACCAAAACGCCACCAATGATGATTAGGGTTTTATTAAACGGCATCCCAGTATGCATGGAACTGGACACTGGGGCCAGTCAGTCACTCATGGGCGTTCAGCAATTTGAGAAGCTATGGCCACTTAAAGCCAGTAGACTCAAATTAGCACGTATTGAGACACAATTACGGACGTATACCAAAGAAATCATTCCGGTGCTAGGCAGTGCAATGTTGGCTGTCACACACAATGGGTTAGTGAATCGGCTGCCGCTCTGGATTGTCCCGGGCAATGGTCCCGCACTGTTGGGGAGGAGCTGGTTAGCCGAGATGAATTGGAAATGGGGGGATGTTCACGCAATGTCATCCGTGGAGCGAAGTTCGTGCTCACAAGTCCTACAACAATTCGATTCACTATTCCAACCTGGCGTCGGGACTTTCAAAGGCACCAAAGTAGTAATGCACATCACCCCGGACGCCAGGCCAGTGCACCACAAAGCCAGAGCGGTGCCATATGTGATGCGGGAAAAAATCGAGAGCGAATTGGACCGGCTATTGAGAGAGGGCATCATCTCACCTGTTGAATTCAGCAACTGGGTGAGCCCCATCGTTCCTGTCCGAAAAGCGGATGGCTCTGTCAGGATCTGTGGCGACTACAAGGCCACCATCAATCGGATGTCCCTACAAGATCAATACCTGCTCCCGAGAGCGGAGGACCTTTTCGCCACGCTGGCAGGCGGCAAGCTGTTCACCAAGTTGGACCTCACCTCAGCCTATATGACCCAGGAACTGGCCGACGAAACTAAACTACTGACCATCATCACCACGCACAAGGGACTGTTCGCTTATAACAGGTGCCCGTTTGGCATTCGGTCAGCGGCCGCGATTTTTCATCGAAACATGGAAAGCCTACTTAAATCCATTCCTGGAATGATCCGACTAGACTGGGTAGGACTGCGACTCAAGAAGTCTAAATGTGTGTTCTTAGCTCCTGAGGATGAGTTTCTGGGCAGGAGGGTTGCTGCAGTTAGGATTCGGTCCACCGAATCCAAAACAGAGGCGATTCGACGAGCACCCAGGCCCTGCAACACATCGGAGCTGCGTTCATTTCTGGGACTGTTGAACTATTTCGGGAACTTTCTGCTGAACTTGAGCACATTGTTGGAGCCGCTACACGTGCTCCTGCGTAAGGGTTGCGATTGGTTTTTAGGGGACTGTCAGGAACGGGCTTTTGATCGGGCGCGAAACCTACTTTGTTCAAACAAGTTGTTGACCCTGTACGACCCCTGTAAAAAATTGGTTCTGACATGTGATGCATCGCCCTATGGGGTTGGGTGCGTGTTGCAGCAGGGCAATGCTGAGGGTCAACTACAACATGTGGCTTATGCCTCTACGTCGTTCTCTCAAGCAGAACGGGGATATGGGATGGTCGAGAAAGAAGCACTCGCATGTGTCTATGATGTAAAAAAAATGCATCAGTACCTCTTTGGTAGGAAGTTTGAATTAGAGACGGACCACAAGCCACTCACATCCTTGCTGTCAATGCCAACGCATCAGCTCGCATACAGCGATGGGCTCTCACGCTGGTTGCTTATGACTACTCCATCCGGCACTGGCCCGGCACCGAAAATTGCGCTGACGCGCTCAACAGGCTTCCACTGGCCACCACTGAGGGGGCAGCGGAGCAAAGCGCTGAGATGGTCATGGCTATCGATGCCTTTGACAGTGCAGGCTCCCCCATCACAGCTCGCCAGATCAAAATCTGGACAAACAGAGATCCCCTCCTATCCCTGATTAAGAAATGTGTCCTGACTGGGGAGGTCAGACCGTTCCACAGTCGGATGGATGAGCTCTCTATCCAGGCCGACTGCCTACTATGGGTCAGCCGGGTAGTTATGCCCCAGAAGGGCAGGTAGGCATTCATCAGGGAACTCCACAGCGAGCACCCAGGCATTGTGCTGATGAAGGCCATTGCCCGGTCACACGTTTGGCGGCCTGGAATTGATTCAGACCTGGAACACTGTGTTCGCAGGTGCACGACGTGTGCCCAGCTGAGTAATGCCCCCAGGGAGGCCCCACTCAGCCCATGGCCCTGGCCCACCAGGCCATGGTCACGCATTCATGTTGACTACGCGGGCCCGTTCATGGGAAAGATGTTCCTTATTGTGGTAGATGCGTACTCGAAATGGATCGAGTGCATCATTCTGAATTCATGCACATCATCCACCACCATGGAAAGCCTACGTGCAATCTTTGCAACCCATGGCTTGCCGGACATCCTGGTTAGTGATAATGGCTCATGCTTCACAAGCTACGAATTCCGGGAGCTTATGTCGGGCAATGGCATCAACCACGTCAGGACTGCGCCGTTCAAGCCGGCCTCCAATGGCCAGGCGGAACGTGTGGTCCAAATCATTTAGCAAGATATGCTCAGGATTCAAGGGCCCTCCCTACAATGCCACCTATCACGCCTCCTGCTGGCCTATAGATCCTGACTGCACTCGCTCACGGGAGTCCCGCCTGCATAGCTACTAATGAAACGGACACTCAAAACCCAGTTGTCCGTCATTCACCCAGTCCTGACCGACATAGTTGAGGGCAAGTGCAAGTCACAAAACGAGTACCATGACCGTAATTCGAGGGGGAGATATATAGAAATAAATGATCCTGTATTCCTCCTCAATCACGCCATGGGGCCCAAATGGCTTGAGGGTACTGTAATTGACAAAGAGGGGAATATGGTCCTCATGGTAAAACTCAACAATGGTCAGATATGCCGCAAGCATCTGGACCAAGTAAAAAAAAGGTTCAGCATCGACACGGAGGAACCTGAAGAAGACCATGAGATGGTGCTCACACCACTGCCAGTGAACGAGCAACAAGAGCAGTCAGAAGAATGCACAGTTCCTGCGGTCAGCCCGGACAGGCCGGAATCACCACAGGTGACAGACACTCATGTCAGTGTCCAACAACCAGAGCCCCAACTGCAGCGCTCAACGAGGGAGCGTAGACCACCTGAAAGACTAAACCTATGATCCCAATAAGACTTTAGAGGGGGAGGTGATGTCATGTATGTAACCACAATGTAACACCACTGTATTACTGTATACACACAACCTAGATGCACACCTTGACCACAAGGGGTGAACTTGTGGGAGACACTCCTTACCTGATCATACAGGTATATAAAGGGAGGTCCCACGCAGGGTCATCACTTGTGAAGTGCTGTGAATAAAGAGTTGAGGTCACAGAGTGACCTTGTCTCCAGAATGTGCCTCGTGTGGTTTCATGCTGTCGAGTAAGGACTTTACACTTATGTTCTTATGTAACAGGAGGAGCCCATTCACCTATTACATAGGAACAGGAGAAGGCTATTCAATCCATTCAGCTTGTTACATAGGAACATAGAGCATACATCCTTTAAGGATACACGAGCAATGACGTGCAGCAATAGCTAGAGCAAATAGGGTGTATTCGTCAGACAATTCAGTACAAGACGAGGCGTACTGTTCTGCCCTTGTACAAGACCTTAGTCAGGCTGCACTTGGAATATTGTGTCCAGTTTTGGTCTCTTACATGGTGGGTGATATTGAGGCTTTGGAGAGGGTTCAGATTAATTTCCAGTCGAAAGCATCCGAGTTATCAAGCTAGGCTAAAAAAGTTGGGACTCTACACTTTAGAAGAGCGTAAACTTAGGAGGGTTCGATTGAGGTTTATAAGGTAATGATGGGAATAGACAGTGTTCCAGCTGACAGTTTGTTCCAATTAAACAGGTTAGGCCGGACCAGGGGGCACAAATTTAAGTTGTATAGGGCCAGATCTAGGTTAGACGTCAGGAGGTGGTTCATTTCCCAGAGAACAGTAGCAAGCTTTATTAGGAGGAGGCCATTCAGCCCCTCGAGCCTGTTACAATGGAACAGGAGGAGGCCATTCAGCCCCTCGAGCCTGTTACACAGGAACAGGAGGAGACCATTCAGCCCCTCGGGCCTGTTACACAGGAACAGGAGGAGGCCATTCAGCCCCTCGAACCTGTTACTCAGGAACAGGAGGAGGCCATTCAGCCCCTCGAGCCTGTTACACAGGAACAGGAGGAGGCCATTTAGCTTCTTGAGCCTGTTACACAGGAACAGGAAGAGGCCATTCAGCCCCTCGGGCCTGTTACATAGGAACAGGAGGAAGCCATTCAGCCCCTCGAGCCTATTACACAGGAACAGGAGGAGGCCATTCAGCCCCTCGAGCCTGTTACATAGGAACAGGAGAAGGCCATTCAGCCCCTCGAGCCTGTTACACAGGAACAGGAGGAAGCCATTCAGCCCCTCGAGCTTGTTACATAGGACAGGAGGAGGCCATTCAGACCCTCATGCCTGTTACACAGGAACAGGAGGAGGCCATTCAGACCCTCATGCCTGTTACATAGGAACAGGAGGAGGCCATTCAGACCCTCATGCCTGTTACATAGGACAGGAGGAGGCCATTCAGACCCTCATGCCTGTTACATAGGACAGGAGGAGGCCATTCAGACCCTCATGCCTGTTACACAGGAACAGGAGGAGGCCATTGAGCCATCGGGCCTATACACAGGAACAGGAGGAGGCCATTCAGCCCCTCGGGCCAGTTACATAGCAGCATTGTGCATGCATCTTTTTGGATACATGAGCAACAACGTGCAGTGATAGCTAGAGCAAATAGGGTGTATCCGTCAGACAATTCAGTACAAGACGAGGCGTACTGTTCTGTCCTTGTACAAAACCTTAGTCAGGTCGCACTTGGAATATTGTGTCCAGTTTTGGTCTCCTCACATGGTGGGTGATATTGAGGTTTTGGAGAGGGTTCAGAAGAGGGTCACCAGACTAATTCCCAGTCTAAAGCATCCAAGTTATCAAGCTAGGCTAAAAAAGTTGGGACTCTACACTTTTAGAAGAGCGTAGACTCGGGAGATCTGATTGAGGTTTATAAGGTAATGAAGGGAATAGACAGTGTTCCAGCTGACAGTTTGTTCCAATTAAACAGGTTAGGCCGGACAAGGGGACACAAGTTTAAGTTGTATTGGGCCAGATCTAGGTTAGACATCAGGAGGTGGTTCATTTCCCAGAGAACAGCAGACCCCTGGAACAAACTGTATCAGGAGGAGGCATTTGACCCTCGAGCCTGTTACAATGGAACAAATGGAGGCTATTCAGCCCCTCAGGCCGGTTACATAGGAACAGGAGGAGGCCATTCAGTCCCTCGTGTCTGTTACACAGGAACAGGAGGAAGCCATTCACCCCTCGTGTCTGTTACATAGGAACAGGAGTAGGCCATTCTGCCCCTTGAGTCTGTTACATAGGAACAAGAGGAGGCCATTCAGCCCCTCGAGTCTGTTATATAGGAACGGGAGGAGGCTGTTCAGCCTCAGGCCTTTTCCCCCTCTTTCCTTTTTTCTTTCCCCCTCCTAGACCCCTGTCTCCTGACATCGTGCCTCCTATCATCTCTCCCCTCTCGGATACTCAGCCCTCCCAAATCCCGACCCCAATCCTTCAGCCCTCCTCGACCTTCCGACTCTCCCGCCACAGTCCCAGGCTTGACTCCCTCCTCGATAAGCCTCCAGCTTCCCTCGGTGCCTCTCTTGGCATCCTACGGAGGGCCTCAATAGCAAGAATGTCCTTCCTCAGGTTAGGAGACCAAAACTGTACACAATACTCCAGGTGTGGCCTCACCAATGCCCTGTACAACTGTAGCAACACCTCCCTGCCCCTGTACTCAAATCCCTTCGCTATGAAGGCCAACATGCCACTTGCTTTCTTAACCGCCTGCTGTACCTGCATGCCAACCTTCAATGACTGATGTACCATGACACCCAGGTCTCTTTGCACCTTCCCTTTTCCTAATCTGTCACCATTCAGATAATAGTCTGTCTCTCTGTTTTTACCACCAAAGTGGATAACCTCACATTTATCCACATTATACTTCATCAGCCATGCATTTGCCCACTCACCTAACCTATCCAAGTCGCTCTGCAGCCTCATAGCATCCTCCTCGCAGCTCACACTGCCACCTAACTTAGTGTTATCCGCAAATTTGGAGATACTACATTTAATCCCCTCGTCTAAATCATTCATGTACAGTGTAAACAGCTGGGGCCCCAGCACAGAACCTTGCGGTACCCCACTAGTCACTGCCTGCCATTCTGAAAAGTACCCATTTACTCCTACTCTTTGCTTCCTGTCTGACAACCAGTTCTCAATCCATGTCAGCACACTACCCTCAATCCCATGTGCTTTAACTTTGCACATTAATCTTTTGTGTGGGACCTTGTCGAAAGCCTTCTGAAAGTCCAAATATACCACATCAACTGGTTCTCCCTTGTCCACTCTACTGGAAACATCCTCAAAAGATTCTAGAAGATTTGTCAAGCATGATTTCCCTTTCACAAATCCATGTTGACTTGGACCTATCATGACACCTCTTTCCAAATGCACTGCTATGACATCCTTAATAATTGATTCCATCATCTTACCCACTACTGATGTCAGGCTTACCCTGTTTTCTCTCTCCCTCCTTTTTTAAAAAGTGGGGTTACATTGGCTACCCTCCACTCAATAGGAATTGATCCAGAGTCAATGGAATGTTGGAAAATGACTGTCAATGCATCCGCTAATTCCAAGGCCACCTCCTTAAGTACTCTGGGATGCAGTCCATCCGACCCTGGGGATTTATCGGCCTTCAATCCCATTAATTTCCCCAACACAATTTCCTGACTAATAAGGATTTCCCTCAGTTCCTCCTCCTTACTAGACTCTCTGACCCCTCTTATATCCGTAAGGTTGTTAGTGTCCTCCTTAGTGAATACCGAACCAAAGTACTTGTTCAATTGGTCCGCCATTTCTTTGTTCCCCTTCGAACCATGTTCGCCACGCACGGCCTGCCTGATGTCCTTGTCAGCGACAATGGGCCGTGCTTCACCAGTGCTGAATTCAAAGAATTCATGACCCGCAATGGGATCAAACACGTCACATTTGCCCCGTTCAAGCCCGCATCCAACGGCCAGGCAGAACAGGCAGTCCAAACCATCAAGCAAAGCTTGAAACGTGTGTCGGAAGGCTCCCTGCAGACCCGCCTGTCCCAAGTCCTGCTCAGCTACTGCACCAGACCCCACTCGCTCACCGGGATTCCCCCAGCCGAGCTGCTCATGAAAAGGGCACTCAAAACAAGGCTCTCTCTTGTCCACCCTGATCACGGCGAGGACAGGCGGCATCAACAAAGCATGTACCATGATCGCGCAAACTTGTCACGCGATATTGAAGCAAATGACCCTGTAATTGTTCTCAACTATGGACATGGTCCCAAATGGCTTGCTGGCACAGTGATAGCCAAAGAAGGGAGTAGGGTGTTTTAGGTCAAACTGGCTAATGGATTAACTTGCAGAAAGCATTTGGACCAAACCAAACTGCGATTCACAAACAGCCACGAGCAACGAGAGAGGCCACATTGCAGCGGAGGTCTGGGGGGGCGAAGTGTGTTGGAGGGGCGGGCCTGGGGGCTCTGTGCCTCGGTGCGGGGAGTGTTCGGAGTGGGGTGGACGGGTTGACTGCGCAGATGGCGGTTGGTGTCGCGGGGGTGTGGCTCCGGGGTGGCCGTGGCTGGGGGCTCAGCATCCGGGGGTGTCGGCATTTGGGAACGATTCTGACGGGACGGGGCGGGTTGAGTGCGGGGGGAGTGTTCCCGGTGTTGGGTGGGTCCAGAACCGGGGGAGGGAGATGGGGGTGGGCTGTTTGGGGATGGAATGGGGAGAGACTTCTTCACTCGGGGAGTTGTTGGCCTGTGGGGTTCCCTGCCGCGGAGGGTTGTTGATGCCAGTTCATTGGATGTGTTCGGGAGGGAGTTGCGGCTGGGGGGGGGTCGGGGGTATGGAGGAGGCGTGTGGGGGGCGGGGGGGTTTGCTGGGGTGGGTGATCAGCCATGATCTTGTTGAATGGCGGTGCAGGCTCGAAGAGCCGAATGGCCTACTCCTGCACCTATTTTCGATGTTTCTATGTTTCTAACCCGAAAAATCATGATTTTTACAAGTGTCCCCTATAAAAGGGGAGGGGGACACTAAAACCCGGCAATTAAAACAAATTAAACTTTAAAACATATAAAATCAAATTAAAATTTGGTTGCCGGGGGTAACAATGCACTCCAGTCCCTCCGGCGCCCACCTCTCGCGGAAGGCCGTGAGCGTACCGGTGGACACCGCGTGCTCCATCTCCAGGGACAGCCTGGCCCGGATGTAAGCACAGAAGAGAGGCAGGCAGTCAGGCTGAACGACCGCCTACTGCCTGGACCAGCTGATGGCACCCTTGGCCGTGCCCAGAAGCAGTCCTACAAGGAGGCCCTCGGACCTACCCGCTCCCCTCCGCACAGGGTGCCCAAAGATCAGGAGTGTGGGACTGAAGTGCAGCCAGAATTTCAGGAGCAGCCCCTTTAGATAGTTGAACAGGGGCTGCAACCTTGTGCATTCGATAAAAAACTGGAACACGGACTCCTCCAGACCGTAGAAATTGCAGGCGGCCTGGGAGCCCGTAAACCAGCTTAAAAATTTGTTGCACGGGACTGCTCTCTGCATCACCCTCCACGCCAAGTCCCCGATAAATAGTGGGAGGACTCCCTGTCCCACATGACCAGCACCTGCCATGATGGTCCGCTCTGATTGGAACAGTGGCTGTGGGATCTTTCACACCCACTTGAGAGGGCAGACGGGGCCCTTGGTTTAACATTTCATCCGAGAGGCGATACTTGCGATAGTGCAACGCTCCCTCGATACCGAGAGCGTACAGCACAGAAACAGGCCATTCGTCCCAACAAACTTGATTTATATAGCGCCTTTAACGTAGTAAAACGTCCCAAGGTGCTTCACAGCAGTGTTACAAGACAAAACAGATAAACTTGACACTGAGCCACATAAGAAATTAGGGCAGGTGACCAAAAACTTGGTCAAAGAGGAAGGTTTTAAGGAGCGTCTTAAAGGAGGAAAGAGGTAGAGAGGTGGAGCGGTTTAGGGAGGGAGTTCCAGAGCTTGGGGCCCAGGCAGCTGAAGGCACAGCCACCGATGGTTCAACAGTTATAATCAGGGATGCTCAGGAGGCCAGAATTTGAGTGCAGACATCTCGTGCGGCTGAAATAGATTACAGAGATAGGGAGGAGCGAGGGCCATGGAGGGATTTGTAAACAAGGATGAGAATTTTGAAAGTGAGGAGTTGCTTAACTGGAAGCCAATGTAGGTCAGCGAGCACAGGGGGTGATAGGTGAGCGGGACTTTGTGCAAGTTAGGACACTGGCAGCTGAGCTTTGATGACCTCAAGTTTATGTACAGTAGAATATGGGAGGCCACATAGTCACGTCTAGAGGTAACTAAGGCATGGATGAGGGCTTCAGCAGCAGAAGAGCTGAGGCAGGCAATGTTACAGGAGGTGGAAATAGGCGGTTTTAGTTATGCCGCGGTTATGTGGCTGGTAACTCATTTCAGGGTCAAATATGACGACAAGGTTGCGAACAGTCTGGTTCAGCTTCAGATAGATGTTGGGGAGAGTAATGGAGTCGGAGGCTAGGGAACGCAGTTTGTGGCAGGGACGGAAAACAATGGCTTCGGTCTTCCCAATACTTCATTGAAGCAAATTTCTGCTCGTCCAGAACTGGATGTGGGACAAGCCGTCTGACAATTGAGAGACCGAGGAGGGGTGGAGAGAAGGGGGGGGGGGGTGAGGTAGAGCTGGGTGTCGTCAGCGTACATGTGGAAACTGACGTTGTGTTTTCGGACGATGTCGCCAAGGGGCAGCATGTAGATGGGAAATAGGAGGGGCCAAGGATAGATCCTTGGGGGACACCAGAGGTAACGATGAGGGGGCGGGAAGAGAAACCGTTGCAGATTTTCTGGCTACGATGAGATGGATAGGAATGGAACCAGGCAAGCGCAGTCCCGGTGAATGCTGGCGTTTATTCCCCCACCCTTACTTCATCTCACCCGATCAGCAACCTCCTATTCCCATCTCCCTCATCTTCTTATCTAGCCTCCCCTGCACTGGAGGGTCTGCCTCGGTTCGGTGCTCGAGTCTCTGGAGTGGGGGGGGGGGGGATTGGAACCCATGACCTCCGATCCCCTCCCCCCTCCGATGCCAAATAACCACACTCACGAAAAACTAAGAAGGATGTTTATTGATACAGAAGCTTGAACAGAAGCAAGGTTTAAACAAACCGCAAACGTAGCTAGATTACAATACTTTGTGTAATTCACAGCATCTATTTGGAAACAACAAAAATGCAAGAAGGCTCCCCCCCCCCCCCCCCGAAGTCTACGATCAAGTTGAAACATGCGTCCTTAATGAAAAGCTTATCTGTGGAAAAACGGAACCCCTGTGCAGTCCCCCATCAGCCCCGCCCGTGCAGTGCTACACGCAAGGAATCATCACCCTGGACCCACATCGTTCTCTCTCCCTTTTGAAATCAAGCTGACAGTAAAGATATTCTTCCCAATCGGAGAAAATTCATCACTGAAAGTCGGGTTCAAAGCCCGAAAACCACATCTGACAGGGGTCCCGATTTAATTTTGGATACCTGCAGGGCAGATGCCACCGTGTGCAAGTCTTTACCCGGTGGAATGGCCAATACCACACTGGCTTGCCTGAAAGCTCTCCTTTTGAAACGGTTTCTCCCGCGCTAGCCAGGGACTGGGGATTAGCTCCGAGCTCCCCCCGCCCCCCCCCCACTGCACATCGAGTAATGGAGAGAGCAGTTTCTCCTGGGATTCACCAGCAATCCCTTCATAACCCAGGTGTTGGACCAGCTTAAAAAATCATCTATAATATACGGTACGGAGATCCTGAAACTCAAACTACCCAAAGCACCAACCTATCTAGGATTTATGTCCTACATTAAAAAATGGAAATGCAAACTTCTGGTAAAAATCAGCAAAAGTATTTAGTTAAAACCAATCCCCTCAAAATGACTGACACCAATCCCCTCCTGTCTGATATAAACCCACCCCAGTCACTGACACCAATCCCCTCCTGTCTGATATAAACCCACCCCAGTCACTGACACCAATCTCCTCCTGTCTGATATAAACCCACCCCACAGTCACTGACACCAACCTTCTCCTGTCTGATATAAACCCACCCCAGTCACTGACATCAATCTCCTCCTGTCTGATATAAACCCACCCACAGTCACTGACACCAATCTCCTCCTGTCTGATATAAACCCACCCCACAGTCACTGACACCAACCTTCTCCTGTCTGATATAAACCCACCCCACAGTCACTGACACCAATCTCCTCCTGTCTGATATAAACCCACCCCAGTCACTGACACCAATCCCCTCCTGCCTGATATAAACCCACCCCACAGTCACTGACACCAACCTTCTCCTGTCTGATATAAACCCACCCCACAGTCACTGACATCAATCCCCTCCTGTCTGATATAAACCCACCCCACAATCACTGACACCAATCCCCTCCTGTCTGATATAAACCCACCCCACAGTCACTGACACCAATCTCCTCCTGTCATAAGAACATAAGAAATAGGAGCAGGAGTAGGCCATTTGGCCCCTCGAGCCTGCTCCGCCAAACCCCACAGGCCCAGAAGAATTAAATTAAGTTCCTATTATCTGGATTGGATTCCCGTGCAGGGGGAGGGGGATTGCCAACCTTTGGGGGGGGCACGCTTTACATTTACTACAACTCTGCCAGGTTCTACAGAATTAGCTCTCGATTAGGTCAAAGAGGGAAAGGTCACCGACATTGAGCTGTCCGTCACTCAGCAGTTCAGGAAACACTTTATACAGCCGCCGCAACACCAACTGGATCTGACCGATGCTACACGACCACGTAACGCTGCAGTGCCCCGTCGCCCACATGCACCCCAGGCCGACGGGAGGCTCGGGGAGCCTTTTTATAAAAAGGGAAATCCTACACAAGGGGACTGACACACGCAGCTTTGAAATATCAATGGAATGCGACGACCCGCCCATCAATTTGCACTATACTAGAGAGATAACCACCCACCCCCCCCCAAAACCACCACCCCACATTTTTTTTCTGCACTGCCACCCATTGCAAGTCAGAAGACCCCGCCTTTCGCTTGAAATGCCCCCCATCCCCCCCCCCCCCCCCACCACAAGGCGTATTGTGGGAGATTCCGGTCGGACGATGTCACAAAGCCCTTCATTTGCATGCTCCCGCCCCATTGGATAAGGAGCTGGGTGGACAAGGATGGGGGGGGGGGGGGGGGAAGACAATGGAGGGGGCGGGGCATGTGAGTGGTGGGCGGGACCCGGGTCTGCCGTCTGCCCCCCCCCCCCCCCCCCCTCTCTCAGATTCACCCAAACACAATATTCGCCGCCACAAGGCGTACTGTGGGAGATTCCGGTCGGACGATGTCACAAAGCCCCTCATTTGCATGCGCCCACCCCATTGGACAATGAGCCGGGTGGACAAGGGGGGGGGGGCGGGGGCAGGAGTGGTGGGCGGGACCCAGGTCTGCCCCACCTCCACCCACTCCCCTCAGATTCATCCAAACACAAATTTCGGGTGCAGTGCAGACAAAAAAAAGAAAGAAAAACAAGCCCGTTTATTTGACGTCTATACAGAATATTCAACTTTCCAGCCCAGCTATTAGCATCGTTAACACAGACAAACCCCGCCCACCGTCGCAAACTGGCCAGGGTTTGTGGCCCCGCAACGCGACCGACCGGATCTAGCCCCCCCCGCCCCCGCCCCCCCCCCCCTCCTGCGTTCAGATGTGCACCCGCTGGTGCCGCAGCAGGTGGGACGAGCGGGAGAAGCCCTTGCCGCAGCGGGAGCAGGAGAAGGGCCTCTCGCCGGTGTGAATGCGCTGGTGGGTCAGCAGGCTGGAGGACTGGGTGAAGCCCTTCTCGCAGACCGAGCACTGGAAGGGCCGCTCGCCACTGTGCACCCTCAGGTGGCGCAGCAGGTGGGAGAGGCAGGTGAAGGCCTTGGGGCAGACCGAGCACTTGAAGGGCCGCTCGCCGGGCTGGGCCGGGCGGCCGCTGACCAGCACCGCCTCGGGGGAGAGGCCGCGGAGGCTGTCGGCGTCCCCGTCGTCGTCGTACTTGACGGGGTTGTTCTCGGCGTGCACGTGCTGGTGGGCCAGCAGCAGGGAGAGCTGGGCAAAGCCCCGGCCGCACACGGAGCAGCGGAAGGGCCGCTCCCCGGTGTGGCTGTGCTGGTGGGTCAGCAGGTGGGAGGACTGGGTGAACTTGCGGCCGCAGACGGCGCAGCTGAAGGGCCGCTCCCCGGTGTGCACCCGCTGGTGGGTCAGCAGGTGGGGCGAGCGGGTGAAGCCCTTGCCGCACACCGAGCAGACGAAGGGCCGCTCCTCGGTGTGCAGCCGCTGGTGCCGCAGCAGAGTGGAGGAGTCGGTGAAGCCCTTGCGGCACACCGGGCAGGAGAAGGGCCGCTCGCCGGTGTGCAGCCGCTGGTGCCGCAGCCGGTTGGACAGCTGGCTGAAGCCCTTGCCGCAGACGGAGCAGCTGTAGGGCCGCTCCCCGGTGTGCACCCGCTGGTGGGTCAGCAGGTGGGAGGAGCGGGTGAAGGTCTTCTCGCAGACCGGGCAGGAGAAGGGCCGCTCGCCCGTGTGCACCCGCTGGTGCACCCGCAGGTCGGAGGAGCGGCTGAAGCCCTTCTCGCACACCGAGCAGTAGAAGGGCCGCTCGCCCGGCACGTGACTGCGGCGGTGGCTCTCCAGCTCCGAGCGGGTGCGGAAGCCCTTGCCGCAGTCCCCACACTTGCGCGACGGCTCCGCCCCCCCGGCTCCCGCACGCTCCCTGGCCGGGCTGGCCCGCGGCCCAGGGCCCAGGCCCCTCCCCGGGCCCGCCCGCGGCTTCTCCTCCTCGCGGCTGGCGCTCTCCTCTTCCATCTCCCCAAGGGCCCCCCCCACAACCCCCGGAGACGATACTCGGGCCCCGCGGCGGATCCGGCGACGCTCAGTCGGGTCTTGCAGCGACGTTTGGCTCAAGCTTCCCGCCTCACAAATCCTCGCTCGCCTTCCAGCACTCTGTAAAAGAACACAAGAACATAAGCTTGGGTCCGTGACATAAATACAGAAAACCACTCGGCCTCTCGGGTCTGTTACATAGGAACAGGAGGAGACCATCCAGCCCCTCGAGCCTGTTACATAGGAACAGAAGGAGGCCATTCAGCCCCTCGAGCCTGTTACACAGGAACAGGAGCAGGCCATTCAGCCCCTCGAGCCTGTTACACAGGAACAGGAGGAGGCCATTCAGCCCCTCGAGCCTGTTACAAAGGAACAGGAGGCCATTCAGCCCCTCGAGCCTGTTACAAAGGAACAGGAGGAGGCCATTCAGCCCCTCGAGCCTGTTACAAAGGAACAGGAGGAGGCCATTCAGCCCCTCGAGCCTGTTACACAGGAACAGGAGGCCATTCAGCCCCTCGAGCCTGTTACATAGGAACAGGAGGAGGCCATTCAGCCTCTCAGACCTGTTGCATAGGAACAGGAGTAATTATGAGTAATATAAGAAATAGGAGCAGGAGTCGACCATTCAGCCCCTCGAGCCTGCTCCACCATTCAATAAGATCGTGGCTGATCCGATCATGGACTCAGCTCCACTTCCCCGCCTGCTCCCCATAACCCTTTACTCCCTTATCGCTCAAAAATCTTTCTATTTCCACCTTAAATATATTCAATGACCCAGCCTCCACAGCTCCCTGAGACAGTGAATTCCAAAGATTCACCACCCAGAGAAGAAATTCCTTCTCATCTCAGTTTTAAATGGGCGGCCCCTTATTCTGAGACTATGCCCCCGAGTTCTAGATCCCCCCCCCCCCCCCACGAGGGGAAACATCCTCTTTGCATCTACCGTGTCAAGCCCCCTCAAATCATATATGTTTCAATAAGATCACCTCGCATTCTTCTAAACTCCAATGAGTAAAGGCCCAACCTGCTCAACCTATCTTCACATGACAACCCCTTCATCTCAGGAATCAACCTCGTGAACCTTCTCTGAGCAGCCTCCAATGCAAGTATCTTCCTTAAATAAGGAGACCAAAACTGTACGCTGTACTCCAGAAGTAAAAAGGATCAAACTTCAGGAGCAGACAAATTCGAGGTCGTACAAAACATTCTTTCCTCTCTCCGTCCCCAAAGCTGTAAATGCCAAACCCCCGCACACGCTCGTCTATCTAATCGCGGCCAGAAAATCTCCAGCAATGGCCTCTTCCCACTCCCGCATCGTTGCCTCTGGTGTCCCCCAAGGATCTGTCCTTGGTCCCCTCTTATTTCTCATCCACATGCTGCCCCTTGGCGACATCATCCAAAAACACGGAGTCAGTTTCCACATGAAGGCAGGCGACACCCAGCTCTACCTCACCATCACTTCTGTCGACCCCCGCTTGTCAGATTGCTTGTCTGACATCCAGTACTGGATGAGCAGAGATTTTCTCCAATTCAATATTGGGAAGACCGAAGCCAATATCTTTGGTGCCCGTCACAAACTGCGTTCCCTAACCACTGACTCCATCCCTCTCCCGAGCATCGGTCTGAGGGTGAACGAGACTGTTTGCAACCTCGCTGTCACATTTGACCCTGAAATGACAGTCCAGCCACATATCCGCAGCATAACTAAAACCGTCTTTTTCCACCTCCGCAACGTTGCCCACCTCCGCCTCAGCTCTTCTGCTGCTGAAACCCTCATTCATGCCTGTGTTACCTCTAGACTTGATTACTCCAACTCACTCCTGGCCGGCCTTCCACATTCCACACCACGTAAACTCGAAGTCATCCAAAACTAAGCAGCCCGTGTCCTAACCCGCACCAAGTCCCGCTCACCCATCACTCACTGTGCTTTCTGACCTACATTGGCTCCTGGTTATACAACGCCTCGATTTCAAAATTCTCATCCTTGTTTACAAATCACTCCATGGACTCGCTCCTCCCGGTCTCACAATCCCACAAGGTCCCTGCGCTCCTCAAACCCTGGCCTCTTGAACATCCCTCATTATAACTGCTCAACCAGCGGTGGCCGTGCCTTCAGCTGCCTGGGCCCCAAGCTCTGGAACTCCCTCCCTAAACCTCCCCGCCTCTCTTTCCTCCTTCAAGACGCTCGTTAAAACCTCTCTCTAAACAAGCTTTTGATCATCTGCCTTAATTTCTTATGTGGCTCAGTGTCAAATTTATCTGTAACACTGCTGTGAAGTGCCTTGGGATGTTTTACTACGTTAAAGGCGCTATATAAATACAAGCTGTTATTACTGTTTTCTCCCTCTGTTCCTCAATCTTTGGAATCATGCAAAAATGCTGACGAGCAGGTCAAATAGCTCATCAAAAAGAGCAAAAGGCTGGAGTCACTGATGTAAACAGGTTTTCGATTGCTGAGTACAGAAGGGACAGACTGTTAACAGGAGCCCTGTTGGTGAAGTCCCTCGACGCCATCGAAAAGGGGAGAAGCTATTTCTCAGAACTGCTCCAACCAGTTCACTGTCACCGACATCCGGCCACACAATTACATACATTAACGGCACCACACAAATGGGACTATCCCTTTAATTGGTAAGCGCGCCGGGAAAAGGTTGTTGCGATCCCTTTAAATATCTGCCCCCGATTTATCCATTCTACTGACAAATCTAGAACAAAAAAAAACGTTCTCTCTTTCAGAGATTCAGGTCACAAGAACATCAGGAAGCGAAGTGGGCCATTCAGCCCCTCGAGCCTTCAATCAGATCGCAGCCGATCTGCACCTCAAATCCACTTGCCTGCTGTTGCTGCATGTCCCTGGATGACAACTAAAATCTATGGATGTCAGTCTTGAAAATGCACCCCCCCCGCCCGCCCCCATAAAGCACCAACATCCTTTTTTTGGGGTGGGGCAAAGAGAATTCCAGATTTCCATTAGCCTTTGTGTGAAAGGTGGGAGAATGTAATTTTAATCAAAAGCCTGAAGATAAAGAGTCACTGCCACCTTTTAAATATCTGCCCCAGGTAAGAACATAAGAATCAGGAGCAGGAGGCGGCCATTCGGCCCCTCGAGCCTGCTCCGCCATTCAATAAAATCATGGCTGATCTTCGACCTCAACTCCACTTTCCTGCACTGTCCCCATATCCCTGGATTCCCTTAATATCCAAAAATCTATCGATCTCTGCCTTGAATATACTCAAAAACTGAGTATATCCACAACCCTCTGGGGTAGAGAATTCCAAAGATTCACCACCCTCTGAGTAAAGAAGTTTCTCCTCATCTCAGTCCTAAATGGCCGACCCCTTATTCTGAGACTGTGACCCCTGGTTCTAGACTCCCCAGCCCGGGGGAAAACACTCTCCCTGCATCTACCCTGTCAAGCCCTGTAAGGGTCTTCGACCCGAAATGTTAACTCTGCTTCTTCTCCACAGATGCTGCTGAGATTTCTAGCGTTTTGTGTTTATTCCAGATTCCAGCATCCGCAGTATTTTGCTCCTGTACGAATTTTGTACATTTCAATGAGATCGCCTCTCATTCTTCTAAACTCTAGAGAATATCGGCCTAGTCTACTCAATCTCTCCTCATAGGACAATCCCCCCCATCCCAGAAAGCGGTTGGGAGGGGGGGGTTGCTGTACCTTTAACTGCCATCAGCATTCTTGTCCCTTGGATACACACAAGTCAATTGCACACACGTCAATTGCACGCGCGCACATACACACGTCAATTGCACGCGCGCTCATACACACGTCAATTGCACGCGCGCACATACACACGTCAATTGCACGCGCGCACATACACACGTCAATTGCACGCGCGCACACACACGTCAATTGCACGCACGCACACACACGTCAATTGCACGCACGCACGTCAATTGCACTCGCGCACACACACGTCAATTGCACGCGCACACACGTCAATTGCACGCGCGCACACACGTCAATTGCACGCGCGCACACACGTCAATTGCACGCGCGCACACACGTCAATTGCACGCGCGCACACACGTCAATTGCACGCGCGCACACACGTCAATTGCACGCGCGCACACACGTCAATTGCACGCGCGCACACGTCAATTGCACGCGCGCACACACGTCAATTGCACGCGCGCACACACGTCAATTGCACGCGCGCACACACGTCAATTGCACACGCGCACACACGTCAATTGCACGCGCACACACGTCAATTGCACGCGCACACACGTCAATTGCACGCGCACACACGTCAATTGCACGCGCACACACGTCAATTGCACGCGCACACACGTCAATTGCACGCGCACACACGTCAATTGCACGCGCACACACGTCAATTGCACGCGCACACACGTCAATTGCACGCGCACACACGTCAATTGCACGCGCACACACGTCAATTGCACGCACACACATCAATTGCACGCGCACACATACACACGTCAACTGCACGCACACATACCAATTGCACGCACACACACATATCAACTGCACATACACGTCAATTGCACACACATACACACGTCAATTACACACACACATACACACGTCAATTGCACACACATACACACGTCAATTGCACACACATACACACACGTCAATTGCTTACACATACACAAACGTCAATTGCATACACGCGCGCACATACACACGTCAATTGCGCGCACACACAAGTCAACTGCACACACAAGAGGCAGTGTCCCTTTAAGAGCCGGACCCTCCCCCCACTTCCCATCCCAACCGCCTGAAATCCCAAAGAGAAAAAATTCTCACAAACCCCAGGTTGCAAATGTGAAGCAAGCTCCTTGCTTTCTCTTTTTTTTTGCAAACAGCAGCTCAACGTTTCCTTTGTGTTTTGCCAGCGGCGATGCAAAAGAAAATGTGCTGCTCCGATGCACCCAGAAGGCTGGGGAAAAGGTGCAGCCCGGTGCAGTTGCAGCGCAGGCCCCGGATCAGGGCTCCTCCAGGGCTCCAGACAAAGAGACAAGTGGCCTCACATCCACCCAGCTCGCCTGGCCCGGGCCCCGCCCCCCCGGCCGCCAGCCATTGGTCGTGGGCGGACAATCGCCGGCTCCAGCCCCCTTGCCATTGGTCGGGGCCGCGCGTCAATCACCATTCCCCCCCCCCCACCACACACATCCTCCAGCTCCGGGGGCGGGTGACGCAGCCACGCAGCGTGCAGGGCACGCACAAGGCAACGCAACGTCAGGATGCCCTGGCCACAAGCAGGCCCCAAAACACAAGAGAGCCTGAGCACAGCCAAGAGAGAGTTGCATTTGTATAGCCACAGGGCGCTTTACAGCCAATCACGTGCTTTTATTCAAAGTGCAAGGAGGGGAATGCAGCAGCCAGCGTGTGCACAGCAAGATCCCACAAACAGCAGTGTGAAACATAGAAAATAGGTGCAGGAGTAGGCCATTCGGCCCTTCGAGCCCGCACCCTTGATCCCTTTAGCCGTAAGGGCCACATCTAGCTCCCTTTTGAATAAATCTAAAGATAACAACAACAGCTTGAAAGAAAGAAAGACTTGCATTTATATAGCGCCTTTCATGGCCACTGGGTGTCTCAAAGCGCTTTACAGCCAATGAAGCACTTTTTGGCGTGTAGTCACTGTTGTAAAGTAAGCAACGTGACAGCCAATTTGCGCACAGCAAGCTCCCACAAACACCAATATGACAATGACCAGATAATCAGTTTTTGTGATGTTTATTGAGGTATGAATATTGGCCCCCAGACACCAGGGATAACTCCCCTGCTCTTCTTCAAAATAGTGGCCATGAGATCTTTTAATCCACCTCTGGTTATAATCGCTCAACCATCGGTGCCTGTGCCTTCTGTTGTCTGGGCCCCAAGCTCTGTAATTCCCTGCCTAAACCTCGCTACCTCTTTTTCCTCCTTTTAAGACGTTCCTTAAAACCTGCCTTTTTGCCCAAGCTTTTGATCATCTGCTGTAATTTCTTCTTGTGTGGCTTGGTGTCAAAAAACTGATTTTTGAGTCAGACGGGGGCCTCGGTTTAACGTCTCATCTAAAAGACGGCACCTCCGACAGTGCAGCGCTCCCTCAGCACTACAGTGGAGTGTGAGCCTAGATTATGGGACATTCTGACCAAAGTTCCCTCGAATTTTTATTGATCTAGCATCTTTAACTTACTAAAATGTCCCAAGGCCCTTCACAGGAGTATCATAAGACAAAATCATGGAAGAATTTGAAAACAGGGATGAGAATTTTGAAATCGAGGTGTTGCTTAACCAGGAGCCAAATATAGGTCAGCGAGCACAGGGGGGTGATGGGTGAGCGGGACATGGTGTGAGTTAGGACACAGGCTGCCGAGTTTTGGATGGCCTCAAGTTTATGTAGGGTAGAATGTGGAAGGCCAGCCAGGATTTAGTTAAAATAGTCAAGTCTAGAGGTAACAAAGGCACGGATGAGGGTTTCAGCAGCGGATGAGCTGAGGCAAGGGTGGAGACGGGCGATGTAACGGAGGTGGAAATAGATGGTTTTAGTTATGCCGCGGATATATGGCCGGAAGCTCTTTTCAGGGTCAAATATGCCACTAAGTTTGCGAACAGTGACCAGATAATCTGGTTTTGTTATGTTGATTGAGGGATAAATATTGGCCCCAGGACACCGGGGATAACTCCCCTGCTCTTTTTCGAAATAGTGCCATGGGATCTTTCACGTCCACCTGAGAAAAAGCAGATGGGGCCTTGGTTTAACGTCTCATTCGACAGCGCAGTGGAGTGTCTGCTGAGATTTATGTGCTTAACTCACTGGAGTGAGACTCGAACCCACAACCTTCTGACTCAGAGGTGAGGGTGCTTCCCACTGAACCACTGGCTGACTCCACACTCCAAATAAAAGTATTTGGGGGCATCTGGAGGCCATGAATGGCGCTATATAAATTTCTTTCATTTATATATATTATATAGTGAATATCAGCTGTGGCTCAGTGGGTGGCACCCTCGCCTCTGAGTCAGGAGGTTGTAGGTTCAAGTCCCACTCCAGGGCAGACACTCCAGTGCAGTGCTGAGGGAGTGCTGCACTGTCAGATGAGATGTTAAACTGAGGCCCTGACTGCTCTCTCAGGTGGACGTAAAATATCCCACGGCACTATTTCGAAGAAGATCAGGGGAGTTATCCCCGGTGTGCTGGAGCCAATATTTATCCCTCAGTGCAGCACTCCCCACAGTTTGGGTCTCCTTATCTGAGGAAGGATAAACTTGCCTTGGAGGTGGTGCAACGGAGGTTCACCAGACTGATTCCTGGGATGAGAGGGCTGTCTTACGATGAGAGATTGTGTAGAATGGGCCTATACTCTCTGGAGTTTAGAAGAATGAGAGGTGAAGGCACTACCCACTGAGCCACAGCTGACATTTGCTATATAATATATATAAATGAAAGAAATTTATATAAGCACCATTCATGGCCACCAGATGTCCCAAAATACTTGTATTTGGAGTGTAGTGTTAGCCAGTGCCTCAGTTTGTAGCACCCTCGCCTCTGAGTCAGAAGGTTAGAAACATAGAAACATAGAAAATAGGTGCAGGAGCAGGCCATTCAGCCCTTCTAGCCTGCACCGCCATTCAATGAGTTCATGGCTGAACATGCAACTTCAGTACCCCCTTCCTGCTTTCTCGCCATAACCCTTGATCCCCCGAGTAGTAAGGACTTCATCTAACTCCCTTTTGAATATATTTAGTGAATTGGCCTCAACTACTTTCTGTGATAGAGAATTCAATAGGTTCACCACTCTCTGGGTGAAGAAGTTTCTCCTCATCTCGGTCCTAAATGGCTTACCCCTTATCCTTAGACTGTGACCCCTGGTTCTGGACTTCCCCAACATTGGGAACATTCTTCCTGCATCCAACCTGTCTAAACCCGTCAGAATTTTAAACGTTTCTATGAGGTCCCCTCTCATTCTTCTGAACTCCAGTGCATACAAGCCCAGTTGATCCAGTCTTTCTTGATAGGTCAGTCCCACCATCCTGGGAATCAGTCTGGTGAATCTTCGCTGCACTCCCTCAATAGCAAGAATGTCCTTCCTCAAGTTAGGAGACCAAAACTGTACACAATTCTCCAGGTGTTGCCTCACCAAGGCCCTGTACAACTGTAGCAACACCTCCCTGCCCCTGTACTCAAATTCCCTCGCTATGAAGGCCAACATGCCATTTGCTTTCTTAACCGCCTGCTGTACCTGCATGCCAACCTTCAATGACTGATGTACCATGACACCCAGGTCTCGTTGCACCTCCCCTTTTCCTAATCTGTCACCATTCAGATAATAGTTTGTCTCTCTGTTTTTACCACCAAAGTGGATAACCTCACATTTATCCACATTATACTTCATCTGCCATGCATTTGCCCACTCACATAACCTATCCAAGTCACTCTGCAGCCTCATAGCATCCTCCTCGCAGCTCACACTGCCACCCAACTTCGTGTCATCCGCAAATTTGGAGATACTACATTTAATCTCCTCGTCTAAATCATTAATGTACAGTGTAAACAGCTGGGGCCCCAGCACAGAACCTTGCGATACCCCACTAGTCACTGCCTGCCATTCTGAAAAGTACCCATTTACTCCTACTCTTTGCTTCCTGTCTGACAACCAGTTCTCAATCCACGTCAGCACACTACCCCCAATCCCATGTGCTTTAACTTTGCACACTAATCTCTTGTGTGGGACCTTGTCGAAAGCCTTCTGAAAGTCCAAATATACCACATCAACTGGTTCTCCCTTGTCCACTTTACTGGAAACATCCTCAAAAAATTCCAGAAGATTTGTCAAGCATGATTTCCCTTTCACAAATCCATGCTGACTTGGACCTATCATGTCACCTCTTTCCAAATGCGCTGCTGTGACATCCTTAATAATTGATTCCATCATTTTGCCCACTACTGAGGTCAGGCTGACCGGTCTATAATTCCCTGTTTTCTCTCTCCCTCCTTTTTTAAAAAGTGGGGTTACATTGGCTACCCTCCACTCGATAGGAACTGATCCAGAGTCAATGGAATGTTGGAAAATGACTGTCAATGCATCCGCTATTTCCAAGGCCACCTCCTTAAGTACTCTGGGATGCAGTCCATCAGGCCCTGGGGATTTATCGGCCTTCAATCCCATCAATTTCCCCAACACAATTTCCCGACTAATAAAGATTTCCCTCAGTTCCTCCTCCTTACTAGACCCTCTGACCCCTTTTATATCCGGAAGGTTGTTTGTGTCCTCCTTAGTGAATACCGAACCAAAGTACTTGTTCAATTGGTCCGCCATTTCTTTGTTCCCCGTTATGACTTCCCCTGATTCTGACTGCAGGGGACCTACATTTGTCTTTACTAACCTTTTTCTCTTTACATATCTATAGAAACTTTTGCAATCCGCCTTAATGTTGCCTGCAAGCTTCTTCTCGTACTCCATTTTCCCTGCCCTAATCAAACCCTTTGTCCTCCTCTGCTGAGTTCTAAATTTCTCCCAGTCCCCGGGTTCGCTGCTATTTCTGGCCAATTTGTATGCCACTTCCTTGGCTTTAATACTATCCCTGATTTCCCTTGATAGCCACAGTTGAGCCACCTTCCCTTGTTTATTTTTACGCCAGACAGGAATGTACAATTGTTGTAATTCATCCATGCGGTCTCTAAATGTCTGCCATTGCCCATCCACAGTCAACCCCTTAAGTATCATTCGCCAATCTATCCTAGCCAATTCACGCCTCATACTTCAAAGTTAGCCTTCTTTAAGTTCTGGACCATGGTCTCTGAATTAACTGTTTCATTCTCCATCCTAATGCAGAATTCCACCATATTATGGTCACTCTTCCCCAAGGGGCCTCGCACAATGAGATTGCTAATTAATCCTCTCTCATTACACAACACCCAGTCTAAGATGGCCTCCCCCCTAGTTGGTTCCTCGACATATTGGTCTAGAAAACCATCCCTCATGCACTCCAGGAAATCCTCCTCCACCGTGTTGCTTCCAGTTTGGCTAGCCCAATCTATGTGCATATTAAAGTCACCCATTATAACTGCTGCACCTTTATTGCATGCACCCCTAATTTCCTGTTTGATGTCCTCCCCAACATCACTACTACTGTTTGGCGGTCTGTACACAACTCCCACTAACGTTTTTTGCCCTTTGGTGTTCTGCAGCTCTACCCATATAGATTCCACATCATCCAAGCTAATGTCTTTCCTAACTATTGCATTAATCTCCTCTTTAACCTGCAATGCTACCCCACCTCCTTTTCCTTTTATTCTATGAATGTTGAATACCCCTGGATGTTGAGTTCCCAGCCCTGATCATCCTGGAGCCACGTCTCCGTAATCCCAATCACATCATATTTGTTAACATCTATTTGCACAGTTAATTCATCCACCTTATTGCGGATACTCCTTGCATTAAGACACAAAGCCTTCAGGCTTGTTTTTTTTAACACCCTTTGTCCTTTTAGAATTTTGCTGTACAGTGGCCCTTTTTGTTCTTTGCCTTGGGTTTCTCTGTCCTCCACTTTTCCTCATCTCCTTTCTGTCTTTTGCTTTTGCCTCCTTTTTGTTTCCCTCTGTCTCCCATCCCCCTGCCATATTAGTTTAACTCCTCCCCCACAGCACTAACAAACACTCCCCCTAGGACATTGGTTCCGGTCCTGCCCAGGTGCAGACCGTCCGGTTTGTACTGGTCCCACCTCCCCCAGAACCGGTGCCAATGCCCCAGGAATTTGAATCCCTCCCTGCTGCACCACTGCTCAAGCCACGTATTCATCTGCGCTATCCTGCGATTCCTACTCTGACTAGCACGTGGCACTGGTAGCAATCCCGAGATTACTACTTTTGAGGTCCTACTTTTTAATTTAGCTCCTAGCTCCTTAAATTCGTTTCGTAGGACCTCATCCCTTTTTTTACCTATGTCGTTGGTACCAATGTGCACCACGACAACTGGCTGTTCTCCCTCCCTTTTTAGAATGTCCTGCACCCGCTCCGAGACATCCTTGACCCTTGCACCAGGGAGGCAACATACCATCCTTGAGTCTCGGTTGCGGCCGCAGAAACGCCTATCTATTCCCCTCACAATTGAATCCCCTATCGCTATCGCTCTCCCACTCTTTTTCCTGCCCTCCTGTGCAACAGAGCCAGCCACAGTGCCATGAACTTGGCTGCTGCTGCCCTCCCCTAATGAGTCATCCCCCCGAATAGCACTCAAAGCAGTGTATCTGTTCTGCAGGGGGATGACCACAGGGGACCCCTGCACTACCTTCCTTGCACTACTCTTCCTGCTGCTCTTCCATTCCCTATCTGGCTGTGGACCCTTCTCCTGCGGTAAGACCAACTCACTACACGTGCTACTCACGTCATTCTCAGCATCGTGGATGCTCCAGAGTGAATCCACCCTCAGCTCCAATTCCGCAACGCGGTCCGTCAGGAGCTGGAGGCGGATACACTTCCCGCAGATGTAGTCGTCAGGGACACCAGAAGTGTCCCTGAGTTCCCACATGATACAGGAGGAGCATAACACCCGACCGAGCTCTCCTGCCATGGCTTAACCCTTAGATACACTTAAATTGGCAACAACAATGTTAAAAGTTACTGACTGATATAAAAAAGAAAAAGAAAAGCTACTCACCAATCACCAGCCAATCACTTACCCCCTTGGCTGTGACGTCACCTTTCTGTTTCTTTCTACTTCTTTTTTGCCTTCTCCCTGAAGCTGCACAAGTACACCTTTTATAGGCCTCTGCTGATCCCCGGACTCACTCCTCAGGGACCACGAACTCCCGCTGCCTCTCGCGGCCTTTTATAGGCCTCTGCTGATCCCCGGACTCACGCCTAGCGACCACGAACTCCCGCTGCCTCTCGCGGCCTTTTATAAGCCTCTGCTGATCCCCGGACTCACTCCTCAGCGACCACGAACTCCTGCTGCCTCTCGCGGCCTTTTATAGGCCTCTGCTGATCCCCGGACTCACTCCTCAGGGACCACGAACTCCCGCTGCCTCTCGCGGCCTTTTATAGGCCTCTGCTGATCCCCGGACTCACTCCTCAGGGACCACGAACTCCCGCTGCCTCTCGTGGCCTTTTATAGGCCTCTGCTGATCCCCGGAATCACGCCTCAGGGACCACGAACTCCCGCTGCCTCTCGCGGCCTTTTATAGGCCTCTGCTGATCCCCGGACTCACTCCTCAGGGACCACGAACTTCCGCTGCCTCTCGCGGCCTTTTATAGGCCTCTGCTGATCCCCGGACTCACTCCTCAGGGACCACGAACTCCTGCTGCCTCTCGCGGCCTTTTATAGGCCTCTGCTGATCCCCGGACTCACGCCTCAGCGACCACGAACTCCCGCTGCCTCTCGCGGCCTTTTATAGGCTTCTGCTGATCCCCGGACTCACTCCTCAGGGACCACGAACTCCCGCTGCCTCTCGCAGCCTTTTATAGGCCTCTGCTGATGCCCGGACTCACTCCTCAGGGACCACGAACTCCCGCTGCCTCTCGCGGCCTTTTATAGGCCTCTGCTGATCCCCGGACTCACGCCTCAGGGACCATGAACTCCCGCTGCCTCTCGCGGCCATTTATAGGCCTCTGCTGATCCCCGGACTCACGCCTCAGGGACCACGAACTCCCGCTGCCTCTCGCGGCCTTTTATAGGCCTCTGCTGATCCCTGGACTCACGCCTCAGGGACCACGAACTCCCACTGCCTTTTATAGGCCTCTGCCGATCCCCGGACTCACACCTCAGAGACCACGAACTCCCGCTGCCTCTCGCGGCCTTTTATCGACCTCTGCCGATCCCCGGACTCACACCTCAGAGACCACGAACTCCCGCTGCCTCTCGCGGCCTTTTATAGGCCTCTGCCGATCCCCGGACTCACGCCTCAGCATCCCACTCCAGGGACGTGAGCACAGAGATCCAGGGCTGACACTCCCAGTGCAGTACTAAGACATAAGAAATAGAAGCTGGAGTAGGCCCTATGGCCCCTTGAGCCTGCTCTACCCCTTAAATGGCCTACCCCTTATCCTGAGACTGTGCCCCCTAGTTCTAGACACTCCAGCCAGGGGGAAACAGCCTCTCAGCATCTAACCTGTCAATCCCCTTCAGAATTTTGTATGGGTTATGTCTTTAATACTCTTAAGAATGACTACATGAGGTCTAGTGTTGTGCTTGAGCTGTTGTGACCTTAGTCCCATTTATTGTAACTCCAGAGTGAGAACATAAGAACAGAAGAATTAGGAACAGGAGTAGGCCATCTAGCCCCTCGAGCCTGCTCCGCCATTCAACAAGATCATGGCTGATCTGGCCGTGGACTCAGCTCCACTTACCCGCCCGCTCCCCGTAACCCTTAATTCCCTTATTGGTTAAAAATATATCTATCTGTGATTTGAATACACTCAATGAGCTAGCCTCAACTGCTTCCTTGGGCAGAGAATTCCACAGATTCACAACCCTCTGGGAGAAGAAATTCCTTCTCAACTTGGTTTTAAATTGGCTCCCCCGTATTTTGAGGCTGTGCCCCCTAGTTCTAGTCTCCCCTACCAGTGGAAACAACCTCTCTGCCTCTATCTTGTCTATCCCTTTCATTATTTTAAATGTTTCTATAAGATCACCCCTCATCCTTCTGAACTCCAATCATTAAAGACCCTTTCTACTCAATCTATCATCATAAGGTAACCCCCTCATCTCCAGAATCAGCCTAGTGAATCGTCTCTGTACCCCCTCCAAAGCCAGTATATCCTTCCTTAAGTAAGGTGACCAAAACTGCACGCAGTACTCCAGGTGCGGCCTCACCAATACCCTGTACCGTTGCAGCAGGACCTCCCTGCTTTTGTACTCCATCCCTCTCGCAATGAAGGCCAACATTCCATTTGCCTTCCTAATTACCTGCTGCACCTGCAAACTAACTTTTTGGGATTCATGTAAAAGAGTTTCATGCACAAGGACCCCCCACTGCAGCATGTTTGCCTACGGCCACTCTAGTCTGAAAACGCCCGATCTTGTCTGATCTCAGAAGCTAAGCAGAGTCAGGCCTGGTTAGTACTTGGATGGGAGACTGCCTGGGAATACCAGGTGCAGTCGGCTTTTTTAAAGTTAATTTGTTTTAATTGCCGGTGCTTTTAGTGTCCCCTTCCCTTTTATAGGGGGCACCGGAAAAAATTTGATTTTAGCGCTCCAAAAAAAAAACAAAAAAAAAAAGAAAAAAAGGGGCCTTGTAAATGTCTGGCGTGTCACCCAGGTCGGGTGGCACGGTTTAATGTTTTATGTTTTTGCAGGTGAACTCCAAAAAGAGTTTCATGCACAAGGTCCCCAGGTCCCTCTGCACCACAGCATGTTGTAATTTCTCCCCATTCAAATAATATTCCCTTTTACTGTTTTTTTTCCTAGGTGGATGATCTCACACTTTCAGATATTGTATTCCATCTGCCAAACCTTAGCCCATTCGCTTAACCTATCTAAATCTCCTCGCAGCCTCTCTGTGTCCTCTACACAACCCACTTTCCCACTAATCTTTGTGTCATCTGCAAATTTTGTTACACTACACTCTGTCCCCTCTTCCAGGTCATCTATGTATATTGTAAACAGTTGTGGTCCCAGCACCGATCCCTGTGGCACACCACTAACCACCGATTTCCAAACCGAAAAGGACCCATTTATCCCGACTTTCTGCTTTCTGTTAGCCAGCCAATTCTCTATCCATGCTCATACATTTCCTCTGACTCCGCGTACCTTTATCTTCTGCAGTAACCTTTTGTGTGGCACCTTATTGAATGCCTTTTGGAAATCTAAATACACCACATCCATCGGTACACCTCTATCCACCATGCTCGTTATATCCTCAAAGAATTCCAGTAAATTAGTTAAACATGATTTCCCCTTCATGAATCCATGTTGCGTCTGCTTGATTGCACTATTCCTATCTAGATGTCCCGCTATTTCTTCCTTAATGATGGCTTCAAGCATTTTCCCCACTACAGATGTTAAACTAACCGGCCTATAGTTACCTGCCTTTTGTCTGCTCCCTTTTTTAAACAGAGGCGTTACATTAGCTGCTTTCCAATCCACTGGTACCTCCCCAGAGTCCAGAGAATTTTGATAGATTATAACGAATGCATCTGCTATAACTTCCGCCATCTCTTTTCATATCCTGGGATGCATTTCATCCGGACCAGGGGACTTGTCTACCTCGAGTCCCATTAGCCTGTCCAGCACTACCCCACTAGTGATAGTGATTATCTCAAGGTCCTCCCTTCCCACATTCCCGTGACCAGCAATTTTTGTCGTGGTTTTTGTGTCTTCCACTGTGAAGACCGAAGCAAAATAATTGTGAGGCACAAGCATGGTGGGCAGTCTTTTATACTGGGTCCTGCACACTTATGCAGGTGACCCTCAGGTCTCCCACCGCAGTGCCCTCTGGTGGCACACCTTGTGTGATTATACAGTTAGTATATATGGTCTACATACATGACATCACTCCTCCCCCCCCCCCCCCCAAGTCTTTAATGCAAATTGACTCGTACATTGACGGTGACCTGTGCTTTGCTCTTCCTGGTTGCCCATTGGCGGGTTGCTTCTAGCTTGGGTGGGTTGGTAGTGAGATTAGTTGCCAGTGGTGGTCCCCGTGCTTTCTGGTTGTGAGTCCATTCTCCCCCCCACACAGAGATCATGCTAATGGCCCATTACAGGCAAGTTGCATTCAAGTTCATCACATGGGTTTTATATTTACATCTTGGTACATTTGTTGGGTGGATTACAGTTGAGTTTCTTTTTGTGTGATACATTTACATGATCAGTACAGGTATATCAGTACAGGTACACAAGGACAGTCTAGTTCCAACATGGCCGGATGAGATCCGGGTCATCTGGTGGTGGCGCAGTGCCCCATGCTAGTGGGTCTGTGGGCGAGGTGAGCTCATTTTGCTCGAGTTGCTGGAGCTCAGGGCTCTTGCCGTTACTCCTAGTGTTATGCAGGACCAAAGACAGCTGATGGGTCTGTGACCTCCCTGTCCATTTCGTTGAACATAGTCGCTGCTGCTCCCCGAGAAGCGGTCTGAGTGAGTGAGCGTTTCATCTAAGTGATGGTGGGGCTGCCTCGTCTTGTCTAGCAGTTCGCAGGGGACCGCTGACTCGCTTTCCTTGAGGGCACCGTTGTGAGCGCTCTCTAGTTTGGGACCCTGGCTGGTCCAGGTCGTGTTTGGAGGAGCTGTTGTGGGTGACCCTTCGCTCTTGGGCATTGCCAAAATGGCGAGTGGGTTGGTGGGCTGCGCCTTTTCCACCCGGGTGGTGGGCAACGGTAGCCGACTGCGAGCTTAGGCGCAGTTTACTGTTCCTAGGCCGTGGCGGTTCATGCCATCGGGTGCTTGCAATGTTAAACCGATCTGAGGCAGGGTATCGCTACCGGTGCCTCTGCTCTCCGGGGATCGTTTACTCTGCGGCTTGTCTACTTCTGTCAGCTGTGAGGACGCTTTATGATACATCGCTATGGTCCCGGGGACGCAGGCTACAGCATTGGGTAGCCCACTGGACCTGTATACGACCGTTAGGTGTTCGCCCGCTACATTGGCTGATTGCAATTTGCACCCGACATCGCTCAACAACATTGTGCTCGTTACAGCTGGACTTTTACATTGGTTACCAATTTCAAAAATGTTCATTCAAAAATGGCGGGTTGCTAGCCTCCTTTAAAATGGCCTTACTACTTTTACCCCAATCGTCTTCCTCGTGTGGAACCACGTGTCGTTGCTCCATTAGTGTTGCACCTCGTGGTTTGGATGCCATCTTTTCCCTGTCCATGATGTTGACTGCCGCGATCTTCTTTCCCAGGGATTCTGCCACTGAAGCTGGGAAGGCGCCCTCAGATCCAATCTTCCTCCCCAGGAGTCCTGCCACTGAAACCGGGAAGGTGAGTTCGAGTCGTCTCTGCTGGATCATCGCCACGCGGTCATGATGAGTGGTCTGTGCCTCAGGGGCTGCGTGGATCTGCTCTCCAGTGCCTGGTCCAACCGAAGGTGGGGGCTTGCTCTGCCTCTGAGCACAGGGGACGTCGATCGCTGGAGGGATGAAGTCTTCCCAGTTCCAATGAATCTTCCCCATCTATCTTCTTCCAAGTAAAGTTGGTCCATCAGCTGAAACAATCCACAATGGTAAATTGTGTACCGCGCCATCATGGGATACACTTACATCCGCACTACCAACAACTGATATCAGTTCCTTGGTGTAGGTGTGCAGCTTTGCCTGAACCGGGACCAGCTTGGGTTGTTCAGCTTGATCGTTCCATAGCCTCTCAAAGGCTTCCTGGCTCATTACTGACTCGCTTCCATGAAGACTGAAATGCCATTTATCTTGACTTCCATTATCACTGGACAACAATCTGTGGTGCAGATATATACTCCATACACTTCGTCCTGGGACTGAGCTGCCTCTCTCGCCATCTCCTTGTAATCTGCGCTGGATTCATAGCCATCTGCTGACTCCTCTCCCACATGGTGAGTCACAGCTCTTTTGCACATTCGTTGGAGGTGGCCCTTTGTGCTGCAGCCTTTACACACATAGTCTCTGAACCGACACTGATGAGCCCTGTGATTACCTCCGCAACGCCAGCATGGTGCTACTCGACTTACGTTTGCACCCCTCAGCGGACTCTGAGTTAAAGGACTCGGGGGCCTGTACGCTCTGCCCTGGGCAGATTCATGTTCAACAGTTCTGCCTGTGAAAGGCGCCATTCTATTTACAGTACTTGCCGGGTTTGAGTCCTGAGAGTGAGTCATCATCTGCTTGGAGCTGCAGCTTGAGGTCATGAACGCCTGGCTGATGCTGATGGCCTTGTGCAGAGTGACGGTGGTTTCAGCAGACAGTAGCCTGTGAAGAAGGGCCTCGTGACCGATGCCAATTACGAAGACGTCCCGCAACGCATCGGCGAGGGATGCGCTGAATTGACACGGTCCTGCCAGCCTCCTGAGGTCGGCAGCGTACTTCGCGATTTCCTGGCCCTCGGGGCGGCAGTGTGTATAAAATCGATGCCTGGCCGTGAGGATGCTCTTCTTTTGTTTGAGTCGGTCCCAAATTAGTACTTTCAGCTCCTCGTATGACTTGGTCGTTGTTTTCTCTGGAGCAAGCAAGTCCCTGACGAGGCCGTAGACCACGGGCCCACAACTGGTCAACAGGATAGCTCTGCGTTTATCTGCCAGCGTGGTCGGATCATCGCCTACCAGGTCGTTTGCTATGAAATATTGGTCGAGCCGCTCCATAAAGGCTTCCCAATCTTCACCCTCCAAGAACTTTTCTAATGCATCATCCATCATTTTTGCGTGAAAGTTCGTAATCTCGTCGCCAGTTGTTATGTCTTTAATACTCTTATGAATCACTCCACGAGGTCTAGTGTTGTACTTGAGCTGTTGTGACCTTCGTCCCATTTATTGTAACTCGAGTGAGGCACAAGCATGGTGGGCAGCCTTTTATACTGGGCCCTGCACACCTATGCAGATGACCCTCAGGTCTCCCATCGCAGTGCCCTCTGGTGGCACACTTGTAACTATAAAGTTAGTATACATGGTCTACATACATGACAGTATGTTTCAATGAGATCACCTCTCATTCTTCTAAACGCCAGAGAGTATAGGCCCGCTCTACACACTTCATCATAAGACAGCCCTCTCATCCCAGGAATCAATCTAGTGAGCCTCTATTGCACCATCTCCAAGGCAAGTATATCCTTCCTCAGATAAGGAGACCAAAACTGTGGGGAATGCTGCACTGTCGGAGGTGCCGTCTGTCGGTTGAGATGTTAAACCGAGGCCCCGTCTGCTCTCTCGGGTGGAGGTTAAAGATCTCATGACACTATTTCAAGCCACCTTCTCGATCCGCTGCAGTCTGTGTAGCGGTTTGGTATAACTGGGTGTCTTCATTTCACAGGGTGATTAAGAGTGAGCCACGTTACTGTGGGTCTGGAGTCACATATAAGGACAGCAGATTTCCTTCCCTAAAGGACATTAGTGAACCACATGGGTTTTACATCAATCCGGCAGTTTCATGATCACCATTACAGACACTAGTTTTTTTATTCCAGCATTATTGTATTAACTCAATTTAAATTCCCCAGCTGCCATGGTGGGATTATGAACTCACATCTCCTGATCATTAACCCAGAACTCTTCATTACTAACCCAGTAACATAACCACTATGCCACTGTAACCTCAGTGATGTTGATTGAGGGATAAATATTGGCCAGGACATCAGGGATAACTCCCCTGTTCTTCTTTCAATAGTGCCATGGGATCTTTTACATCCACCTGAGAGGGTAGGCAGGGCCTCGGTTTAAAGTCTCGTCCGACAGCACAGCACTCCCTCAGCACTGCACTGGAGTGTCAGCCTAAATTTATGTGCTCAAGTTCCTGGAGTGGAACTTGAACCTACAACCTTCTGACTCAGAGGCGAGAGTGCTGCCCACTGAGCCACAGCTGACATTGGCTATATAATATATTTAAATGAAAGAAATTTATATAGCGCCATTCATGGCTACCAGATGCCCCAAAATACTTGTATTTGGAGTGCAGTATCAGCCAGTGACTCAGTGAGTCGCAGCCTCGCCTCTGAGTCAGAAGGTTGTGGGTTCAAGTCCCATTCCAGAGACGTGAGCACAGAGATCCAGGGCTGACACTCCCAGTGCAGTACTAAGACATAAGAAATAGAAGCTGGAGTAGGCCCTATGGCCTCTCGAGCCTGCGCTACCCCTTAAATGGCCTAGCCCTTATTCTGAGACTTGCCCCCTGGTTCTAGACACTGCAGCCCAGGGGAAACAACCTCTCAGCATCTACCCTGTCAATCCCCTTCAGAATCTTGCATGTTTCAATGAGATCACCTCTCATTCTTCTAAACTCCAGAGAGTGTAGGACCATTGTACACAATCTCTCATCATAAGACATCCCAGGAATCAATCTAGTGAGCCTCTGTTGCACCGCCTCCAAGGCAAATATATCCTTCCTTATATAAGACGACCAAACTGTGGGGAATGCTGCACTGTCGGAGGTGCTGTCTGTTGTTTGCGATGTTAAACCAAGGCTCTGTCTGCTCTCTCGGGTGGAGGTAAAAAATCTCATGACACTATTTTGAGCCACCTTCTCGATCTGCTGTAGTCTGTGTAGCGGTTTGGTACAACTGAGTGTCTTCATTTCACAGGGTGATTAAGAGTGAGCCACGTTACTGTGGGTCTGGAGTCACATATAAGGACAGCAGATTTCCTTCCCTAAAGGACATTAGTGAACCACATGGGTTTTACATCAATCCGGCAGTTTCATGATCACCCTTACAGACACTAGTTTTTTTATTCCAGCATTATTGAATTAACTCAATTTAAATTCCCCAGCTGCCATGGTGGGATTATGAACTCACATCTCCTGATCATTAACCCAGAACTCTGCATTACTAACCCAGTAACATAACCACTACACCTTAGTGATGGTGATTGAGGGATAAATATTCAGAGGCTGAACTCCAAGCCATCGTCAACATCTTCACCAAAGAATACGAAAGCACGGGCCTTACACTAAACATCTGTAAGACACTGCTCCTCCACCAACCTGACCCCACCACACAGCACTGCCCCCCAGTCATCAAGATCCACGGCGCGACCGTGTGTATATTGTAACACAGCACATAGCGCAAACATCACATCGAGCACATTGTCACACATCACACACCGCGCACATTGTCGCACATCACATCGCGCACATTGTCACACATCACACACCGCGCACATTGTCACACATCACACACCGCGCACATTGTCACACATCACACACCGCGCACATTGTCACACATCACACACTGCGCACTTTGTCACACATCACACCGCGCACATTGTCACACATCACACCGCGCACATTGTCACACATCACACACCGGGCACATTGTCACACATCACACACCGGGCACATTGTCACACATCACACACCGTGCACATTGTCACACATCACACACTGCGCACTTTGTCACACATCACACCGCGCACATTGTCACACATCACACCGCGCACATTGTCACACATCGCACGATGCGTACACTGTCACACATCACACCGCGCACATTGTCACACATCACACACCGCGCACTTTGTCACACATCACACCGCGCACATTGTCACACATCACACACCGCGCACATTGTCACACATCACACACCGCGCACATTGTCACACATCGCACGATGCGTACACTGTCACACATCACATCGCGCACATTGTCACACATCACACCGCGCACATTGTCACACATCACATCGCGCACATTGTCACACATCACACGATGCATACACTGTCACACATCACACCGCGCACATTGTCACACATCACACACCGGGCACATTGTCACACATCACACCGCGCACATTGTCACACATCACACACCGGGCACATTGTCATACATCACACACCACGCACTTTGTCACACATCACAATGTAACCCCACTTTTTAAAAAAGGAAGGAGAGAGAAAACAGGGAATTATAGACCGGTCAGCCTGACATCGGTAGTGGGCAAAATGATGGAATCAATTATTAAGGATGTCATAACAGCGCATTTGGAAAGTGGTGACATAATAGGTCCAAGTCAGCATGGATTTGTGAAAGGGAGATCATGCTTGACAAATCTGGAATTTTTTGAGGATGTTTCCAGTAGAGTGGACAAGGGAGAACCAGTTGATGTGTGGTGCATTTGGAAAAGCAGAAGGCTTTCGACAAGGTCCCACACAAGAGATTAATGTGCAAAGTTAAAGCACATGGGATTGGGGGTAGTGTGCTGACATGGATTGAGAACTGGTTGGCAGAAAGGAAGCAAAGAGTAGGAGTAAATGGGTACGTTTCAGAATGGCAGGCAGTGACTAGTGGGGTACCGCAAGGTTCTGTGCTGGGGCCCCAACTGTTTACATTGTACATTAATGATTTAGGCGAGGGGATTAAGTGTAGTATCTCCAAATTTGCAGATGACACTAAGTTGGGTGGCAGAGTGAGCTGCGAGGAGGATGCTATGAGGCTGCAGAGTGACTTGGATAGGTTAGGTGAGTGGGCAAATGCATGGCAGATGAAGTATAATGTGGATAAATGTGAGGTTATCCACTTTGGTGGTAAAAAGAGAGACAGACAGACTATTATCTGAATGGTGACAGATTAGGAAAAGGGGAGGTGCAGCGAGACCTGGGTGTCATGGTACATCAGTCATTGAAGGTTGGCATGCAGGTACAGCAGGCGGTTAAGAAAGCAAATGGCATGTTGGCCTTCATAGCGAGGGGATTTGAGTACAGGGGCAGGGAGGTGTTGCTACAGTTGTACAGGGCCTTGGTGAGGCCACACCTGGAGTATTGTGTACAGTTTTAGTCTCCTAACTTGAGGAAGGACATTCTTGCTATTGAGGGAGTGCAGCGAAGGTTCACCAGACTGATTCCCGGGATGGCGGGACTGACATATCAAGAAAGACTGGATCAACTGGGCTTGTATTCACTGTAGTTCAGAAGAATGAGAGGGGATCTCATAGAAACGTTTAAAATTCTGACGGGTTTAGACAGGTTAGATGCAGGAAGAATATTCCCAATGTTGGGGAAGTCCAGAACCAGGGGTCACAGTCTCAGGATAAGGGGTAAGCCATTTAGGACCCAGAGAGTGGTGAACCTGTGGAATTCTCTACCACGGAAAGTTGTTGAGGTCAATTCACTAAATATATTCAAAAAGGAGTTGGATGTAGTCCTTACTACTAGGGGGATCAAGGGGTATGGCACGAAAGCAGGAATGGGGTACTGAAGTTGCATGTTCAGCCATGAACTCATTGAATGGCGGTACAGGCTCGAAGGGCCGAATGGCCTACTCCTGCACCTATTTTTTATGTTTCTATGTTTCTATGACCTTGGACAACTTGGACCACTTTCCATACCTCGGGAGCCTATTATCAGCAAGGGAAGGCATCGACAACAAGGTTCAATACCGCCTCCAGTGTATCAGCGCAGCCTTCAGTCTCCTGAGGAAGAGAGTATTCAAAGACGAGGCTCTCAAATCTGACACCAAGCTCATGGTCTACAGGGCTGCAGTGATACCCAGCCTCCTGTATGGCTCAGAGACGTGGACCATATACAGTTGTAGGGGAGGACAAAAACCCCCTCATTTTACCCAGAAGGAAAAGGGCTGTGGGATCAGTCTGTGCTGTGAATTGAAACCGATACAGTTTGACCGTGGCAGAGCAGTGATTGGACGGGGGAGGACACTGGAGGGCCAATGTTGAGACAGAGTCAGCCCGAAGCATGGGGCTTTCAAGCCAATGGGAGAGCACTTGCTTAGACTGTGGGACTGACTCACAGCCATGTCTTCCCCATGTTTATACTATGGAAGGAAATTGTGCAGATCTTCAGAAAACTAGGGAACCCAAAACAAACCAAGGACCTACACAATGGCTACAGGAGGCCAACCCAATTAACACCTACTCAAACCTTGAGTAGGTTAGAAAAACTGAATTGAAGGAAAATTATGCAGACCTTTAGAAACCAGGGAACCCAAAACAACCCAAGGGCCTACACAATGGCTACAGGAGGCCAACGCAATCAACACCCACTCAAACCTTGTGTGGAACATCAGTGGAAAAAACCTGCAATAATCTAAAACTGCTGCATTTTTCAAAATCACAAAGCCCACCAATGGGAAGAATCGATTTCAGCAGGAGAGGCGGACTGGATAATCTGGCTATAAAAAAAGGGGTTTCTGACGTAGTGTGGGTGGTTTTCTCTGCCCTCGTCATCCAACAACCAGCAAGACGCTCGACACTGAAGGAAAACCAGTGTCCGAAGACACCGAAGATAGAAGAAACAAACCACCAGACTGCAGAAGGCACAGAAGTGAGTATAACATCTGGTCCCCGGAACTCCCAACTCAGTTAGGCCAGGAAAGGTGGGAGGTTGGGCATTGTACTTCTAAACTTGTGTAAAGATTTTCGTTGTGTCCGTTTAGTGAGATTTGGGGGGATTGTTTTGTTGATGTATTGCTGAGATACACCTTGTCAAATAAATTAGAAGCCTAAGTTCCTCTTGGAATCACCTTGTCTCAGTTCTATTGTATTCCATCTCCTGATTGTGAGTCTTATGTCAGAACATTGTAAGGGAAGCTAGGAGCGCCTCGTAAACGCTCAACTGTGTGTCACAGGCTAGGGAAGAAGTGGTTAGGAGTGTTTGACACTCACAGATGCCTCACAGGCTAGGCATCAGCTGTGGGGACGCATGAGTCTCAAAACCCCCTTCGTAAGCTTTGGACACAGTCTCTCCAGGGGTGCTCTTGCAGCACTCAGGGTACCTCACAGGCCAGGCATAAGCTGTGAGGACAGAAGCCCAGAGAGAGACACCCAAGGCACAACAACACTCCCTGAAAACCCCTTACAGAACATGGTGACGGTTGGGTACAGCATTTTATGTTCGGAACATGTTAAGTGGGCCGAGCCTGGAGAGGTCTCTCAAGGCAAGGCCATCTTATTCTTGCCTTTCAGATGTCAACACCTCCCTACTGGACATTAGTGATGCTGGTATCGCTAAGGATCTGCACCGGGCACCGAGGGGACACCGAGGACTCCCTGGTTTTTGGATGCTCCGGGGGCAGAGTGCCGACAGTGACCACAGGAGAAGGGACTCCAGCGGCGGATGGCCGGATCACCTACTCCCACGAGGGGAAATGGCCTGGGTGGTTGGGATCGAACTCCACCAAGTACTCCAACCATAAGGACTTTACCTACGGAGAGGCCTCCATCCCCTGCCCGGAGATCACTGTGGCCACTTCCAGAGTGAGAGTGACAGACTTGTATAAACGGTAGGATAGGGCCGAACTGGGCAGGCAGAGGCGTGGCACTTTAAATGACATTTTCACGGGGTTTAACACCGGGGCGTCCGCCATAAACAGTTTGGATAACATGCAGCCGGCCCTCCAGATAAATGGGTTAAAGAATCAGCTGCGCAAAATCCTGGGGGACGAGAATACCGTAGTGGGATCCGCGCTCCACGAAGAGGTGGCAATGACAGTTCATTTAAAGGAGATTATCTCTCAATTGGAGGCACAGGCCAGGGCTGTAAACGCCTTGATTCGGGAGGATAGAAACGCCTCCGATCAAGCCGCCCAAAATGAGGTGTGCGTGCTCTATGGGGGCCTGGTTGCTGGGAGAGGGACGGAGTAACCTCGAGGAGCTGAGACAGGGACAGGTCCCCTCCTGGATCAGCAACCAGCACTTAGCAGCACTGCACCCTTACGATAATGTTTTGAGTCCTTGCCAACTTTGTGTAGCGTCGGAAGCCTACCCGGTACCGGTGGACTGTGGAAAGTCAAATCATACCATCATGGGTGTGGTGGTCAGGATGCCCGTGATGGGGGCGTCCCCACGACCAGCACCTCTGTACCGAGTGGAGAATGTGGGAGTCATTCATGGAGGGGTGCATGTTCGATTCCAAGAGGTCCCACCTTATGTCACAATGTGGGAGCACACTGTGACAGGTACAGACCTCTCGGGTTGTCGGAGCAGGGGAGCACAGGTAATCCTGTGCCCCCAGCACTTGAACGCTTTTGCAAGGCCACAATGCGGGTTCAGCATTGCTGGGGCAGAGCCTATCAATTGCACAATGGAGGTAATGGCCCCTAACCACATGCCTCCACAGGTAGCATATGTAGGCGGTGGGACATATTGTGTCACCACAAGTGCCCAACGATATGAACACGGACCGGGAAGGTGGTGTCCAATACTGTACAGCAGCTTTTGCTTTAAACCAGGGCAGAGGTTCAAGTGGCACACACCAGAATCTCACCTATCCCTGAACCTTCCACGATTCACCTCACAGTACAAAACAACCTCAGCCACCTACAACAATATGTCGCCCATTTTGGCTATCCCATTGCCCCACTACCTGAGAAACTTACAGCCCTCCTCCAGGCAGTGGATTTGTCTCAAAAACATTTTTACACCATGGAGCAGAAAACTGAAATTCTAGCAGGGGAGATTGCCCAGATTAAGCCCCCAGCATGGTGGGATTTGGGAATACGGGTAGACATACCTGCATGGATCCGGGTGGGATCGCATGCCTTAGTAATCGGCCAACTCCTGATTGTAGCTTATCTGCTAGTTACAAGCTGTACGCTCAGGAGAAAAAGAAAAAGAAAGCAGTTCCTCAGGCTACTACACAGACAGGAGAGCCATTGCTAAACACTCAAGGCGTGTAAACAAAGCTTGACCGCGACACTTAGGCGGTTTTGTTATTCCCAGGGATGACTGCGTTTTCATACATGGCCCCTGGGGAGTTTGTAGGGCAGGTTTCTTTGTTTTACGGTTAAGACTGAAATGAGACTCAATGTGCAATTGCTGCTGTAACCTTACGTACATATATGATGTATATTGCTGTCGTACATTGTAACCTGTTGGATTCTGTGTTTTGTACCGCGCTAAAAGGAATTACGATATATATCGACGGGATCAGTTTAGAGTTAAACTGGGGAAAGTTGGGCAATTGGGAGACCTAGGGTTTTCTCAGCACCCTGAACTTTGACACACTCGAGTGGTGTCTGACTGTGTCAGATGGGGATTATGTAGGGGAGGACGAAAACCCCCTCATTTTACCCAGAAGGAAAAGGGCTGTGGTATCAGTCTGTGCTGTGAATTGAAACCGATACAATTTGACCGTGGCAGAACAGTGATTGGACGGGGGAGGACACCGGAGGGCCAATGGTGAGACAGAGTCAGCCCGAAGTATGGGGCTTTCAAGCCAATGGGAGAGCACTTGCTCGAGATACACCTTGTCAAATAAATTAGAAGCCTAAGGTCCTCTTGGAATCACCTTGTCTCAGTTCTATTGTATTCCATCTCCTGATCGTGAGTCTTATGTCAGAACATTGTAAGGGAAGCTAGGAGCGCCTCGAAAACACTCAACTGTGTGTCACAGGCTAGGGAAGAAGGGGTTAGGAGTGTTTGACACTCACAGGTGCCTCACAGGCTAGGCATAAGCTGTGGGGACGCACGAGTCTCAAAACCCCCTTCATAAGCTGTGGACACAGTCTCTCCAGGGGTGCTCTTGCAGTACTCAGGGTACCTCACAGGCCAGGCATAAGCTGTGAGGACAGAAGCCCAGAGAGAGACATCCAAGGCACAACAACACTCCCTGAAAACCCCTTACACAGTAGGCACCTCAAATCGCTGGAGAAATACCACCAATGCTGTCTCCTCAAGATCCTGCAAATCCTTGGAGGATAGACGCACCAACGTCAGTGTTCTCGATCAGGCCAACATCCCCAGCGTCGAAACACTGACCACACTCAACCAGCTCCGTTTGGTGGGCCACATGTGTTGGGCATGTGGACAAAGACTCCCAAAGCAAGCGCTCTACTCGGAACTCCTATATGGCAAACGAGCCAAAGGTGGGCAGAGGAAACGTTACAAGGACACCCTCAAAGCCTCCTTGATAAAATGCAACATCCCCAATGACACCTGGGAATCCCTGGCCAAAGACCGCCCTAAGTGGAGGAAGAGCATCCGGGAGCGCGCTGAGCACCTTGAGTCCCATCGCCGAGAGCATGCAGAAACCAAGGGCAGGCAGCGGAAGGAGTGTGCGGCAAACTAGACTCCCCACCCACCCTTTCCCTCAATCACTGTCTGTCCCACTTGTGACAGAGACTGTAATTCCTATATTGGACTGTTCAGTCACCTGAGACCTCACTTTTAGAGTGGAAGCAAGTCTTCCTCGATTTCGAGGGACTGTCTATGATGATGAAATATTGGCCCCAGGACACCGAGGATAACTCCCCTGTTCTAAATAGTGCCATGGGATCTTTTACGTCCACCTGAGGGGGCAGATGGGGCCTCGGTTTAACGTCTCAACCGCCAGACGGCACCTCCGACAGTGCGGCACTCCCTCAACACTGCACTGGAGTGTCAGCCAAGATTTATGTGCTGAAGTCCCTGGAATGAGACTTGAACACCCAACCTTCTGTTCTCGGCTTTGCTTTAGCGTCTTATCCAAAAGACAGCACTTAAAAAAAATGTATTCACGGGATTTGGGCGTCGCTGGCAAGGCCAGCATTTATTGCCCATCCCTAATTGCCCTTGAGAAGGTGGTGGTGAGCTGCCTTCTTGACCGCTGCAGTCCATGTGGTGAAGGTACTCCCTCAGTGCTGTTATACTACTTCGTTGTGGCTTGTACAACTGACTGGAAGGCTAGGCCATTTCAAAGGGCAGTTAAGAGTCAACTACATTGTTGTGTGTCTGGAGTCACATACAGGCCAAACCAGGTAAGGATGGCAGGTTTCCTTCCACAAAAAGGACATTAGTGAACCAGATGGGTTTTTACGACAATCTGGTAGTTTCATGGTCACCATTACTGACACGAGCTTTTTATTCCAGATTTATTTAATTAGCTGAATTTAAATTCCCCAGCTGCCTTGGTCGGCTCATTAGTCCAGTCCTCGGGATTATTAGTCCAGTAACATAACCACTATGCTACCGTACCTCCGACAGTGCAGCACCCTCAGTACTGCCCCTCCGACAGTGCGGCGCTCCCTAAGTACTGCCCCTCCGACAGTGCGGCGCTCCCTCAGTACTGCCCCTCCGACAGTGCGGCGCTCCCTCAGTACTGCCCCTCCGACAGTGCAGCGCACCCTCAGTACTGCCCCTCCGACAGTGCGGCGCACCCTCAGTACTGCCCCTCCGACAGTGTGGCGCTCCCTCAGTGCTGCCCCTCCGACAGTGCGGCGCACCCTCAGTACTGCCCCTCTGACTGAGTGTTGTAGGCATTAGGCACCTGCTGAATATATCAAAACCTAGGGCAACGGCACCTGTAGCATAAGGTTAGAACTACACCTGTAGCATAAGGTTAGAACTACACCTGTAGTATAAGGTTAGAACTAAATGTAACTCTAATACCATAAAATGGCTACCCGTGAAGCCTCAAGGGATTTCTGTTAGCTGAAATGGACCGCATTCCTGGAAACTGATAATTGTTGTTTCCCACACACAGGAATAACAAGCAAATTCTGCAGATGTCTCTAATCAGCCAGACCTCCGAAGGAGAATGTTCTGGTGAATGTAAGAACAATACGACTCTGTAACAGGATTAAGATAAGGAGGCTACCCAAAGACAGCACACCCAAGGACAGTAAGATAAGGGAGGCCTGGACCAGGTTTCAGGATACATGAGTCGTTCCTAGCAACACACTCCTTAGCAACACATCTCTTAGCAACACATGAGCCACTTTATGTTTAGAAACTAACTCTATCTATTGGTTTAATTGAATTCATAATCTGTATGATTGGATAGTATGTAACTGTAGTAAACTGTTGTAAAACATATAAAGATCCATGAAACCCTTTGTTCTGCGGAGAGAAGTGCCTGGATCCAGTCCTGAGGCTTCCTCCCCGCTGGCGTTAATAAAGGCCGCATTGGCGTTGGAACCGACTCTGAGTGTTGAGTGATTCTTCTGATAAAACACTAACACTAACACTGAGCACTGCACTCATCAAACCAATCCTGGTGTTTCCTGGTCGAGTGACCGAGCGTCTCTTTGCAGGTACTGGTTATGGAGGCTTGGAGGGCAGACCAGCGCTGTGGGCATTCTGCGTCTCGGGATCGTCAAGGCACACCAACATCTCGCCGTTGGCAACTAGGCCCATATATCAGAGCCTGGTCTCCAGTCGTCTTGGACCCCTTTGCCACTGGACCAAGACCTTGCTCAGTTAAGCCCGTGTGGTAGTCGGTGTGCAACGGCCACCCCACGTTAAAAGGACCTCAAAAGTAGTAATCTCGGGATTGCTACCAGTGCCACGTGCTAGTCAGAGTAGGAATCGCAGGATAGCGCAGATGAATACATGGCTTGAGCAGTGGTGCAGCAGGGAGGGATTCAAATTCTTGGGGCATTGGAACCGGTTCTGGGGGAGGTGGGACCAGTACAAACCGGACGGTCTGCACCTGGGCAGGTCCGGAACCAATGTCCTAGGGGGAGTGTTTGCTAGTGCTGTTGGGGAGGAGTTAAACTAATATTGCAGGGGGATGGGAACCTATACAGGGAGACAGAGGGAGACAAAAAGGAGGCAAAAGCAAAAGACAGAAAGGAGATGAGGAAAAGTGGAGGGCAGAGAAACCCAAGGCAAAGAACAAAAAGGGCCACTGTACAGCAAAATTCTAAAAGGGCAAAGGGTGTTAAAAAAGCAAGCCTGAAGGCTTTGTGTCTTAATGCAAGGAGTATCCGCAATAAGGTGGATGAATTAATTGTGCAAATAGATGTTAACAAATATGATGTGATTGGGATTACGGAGACGTGGCTCCAGGATGATCAGGGCTGGGAACTCAACATCCAGGGGTATTCAACATTCAGGAAGGATAGAATAAAAGGAAAAGGAGGTGGGGTAGCATTGCTGGTTAAAGAGGAGATTAATGCAATAGTTAGGAAAGACATTAGCTTGGATGATGTGGAATCTATATGGGTAGAGCTGCAGAACACTAAAGGGCAAAAATCGTTAGTGGGAGTTGTGTACAGACCTCCAAACAGTAGTAGTGATGTTGGGGAGGGCATCAAACAGGAAATTAGGAGTGCATGCAATAAAGGTGCAGCAGTTATAATGGGTGACTTTAATATGCACATAGATTGGGCTAGCCAAACTGGAAGCAATACGGTGGAGGAGGATTTCCTGGAATGCATAAGGGATGGTTTTCTAGACCAATATGTCGAGGAACCAACTAGGGGGGAGGCCATCTTAGACTGGGTGTTGTGTAATGAGAGAGGATTAATTAGCAATCTCATTGTGCGAGGCCCCTTGGGGAAGAGTGACCATAATATGGTGGAATTCTGCATTAGGATGGAGAATGAAACAGTTAATTCAGAGACCATGGTCCAGAACTTAAAGAAGGGTAACTTTGAAGGTATGAGGCATGAATTGGCTAAGATAGATTGGCTAATGATACTTAAGGGGTTGACTGTGGATGGGCAATGGCAGACATTTATAGAACGCATGGATGAATTACAACAATTGTACATTCCTGTCTGGCGTAAAAATAAAAAAGGGAAGGTGGCTCAACCGTGGCTATCTAGGGAAATCAGGGATAGTATTAAAGCCAAGGAAGTGGCATACAAATTGGCCAGAAATAGCAGCGAACCCGGGGACTGGGAGAAATTTAGAACTCAGCAGAGGAGGACAAAGGGTTTGATTAGGGTAGGGAAAATGGAGTACGAGAAGAAGCTTGCAGGGAACATTAAGGCGGATTGCAAAAGTTTCTATAGGTATGTAAAGAGAAAGAGGTTAGTAAAGACAAACGTAGGTCCCCTGCAGTCAGAATCAGGGGAAGTCATAACGGGGAACAAAGAAATGGCAGACCAATTGAACAAGTACTTTGGTTCAGTATTCACTAAGGAGGACACAAACAACCTTCCGGATATAAAAGTGGTCAGAGGGTCTATTAAGGAGGAGGAACTGAGGGAAATCTTTATTAGTCGGGAAATTGTGTTGGGGAAATTGATGGGATTGAAGGCCGATAAATCCCCAGGGCCTGATGGACTGCATCCCAGAGTACTTAAGGAGGTGGCCTTGGAAATAGCGGATGCATTGACAGTCATTTTCCAACATTCCATTGACTCTGGATCAGTTCCTATCAAGTGGAGGGTAGCCAATGTAACCCCACTTTTTAAAAAAGGAGGGAGAGAGAAAGCAGGGAATTATAGACCGGTCAGCCTGACCTCAGTAGTGGGTAAAATGATGGAATCAATTATTAAGGATGTCATAGCAGCGCATTTGGAAAATGGTGACATGATAGGTCCAAGTCAGCATGGATTTGTAAAAGGGAGATCATGCTTGACAAATCTTCTGGAATTTTTTGAGGATGTTTCCAATAAAGTGGACAAAGGAGTACCAGTTGATGTGGTATATTTGGACTTTCAGAAGGCTTTCGACAAGGTCCCACACAGGAGATTAATGTGCAAAGTTAAAGCACATGGGATTGGGGGTAGTGTGCTGACATGGATTGAGAACTGGTTGTCAGACAGGAAGCAAAGAGTAGGAGTAAATGGGTACTTTTCGGAATGGCAGGCAGTGACTAGTGGGGTACCGCAGGGTTCTGTGCTGGGGCCCCAGCTGTTTACATTGTACATTAATGATTTAGACGAGGGGATTAAATGTAGTATCTCCAAATTTGCGGATGACACTAAGTTGGGTGGCAGTGTGAGCTGCGAGGAGGATGCTATGAGGCTACAGAGTGACTTGGATAGATTAGGTGAGTGGGCAAATGCGTGGCAGATGAAGTATAATGTGGATAAATGTGAGGTTATCCACTTTGGTGGTAAAAACAGAGAGACAGACTATTATCTTAATGGTGACAGATTAGGAAAAGGGAAGGTGCAACGAGACCTGGGTGTCATGGTACATCAGTCATTGAAGGTTGGCATGCAGGTACAGCAGGCGGTTAAGAAAGCAAATGGCATGTTGGCCTTCATAGCGAGGGGATTTGAGTACAGGGGCAGGGAGGTGTTGCTACAGTTGTACAGGGCCTTGGTGAGGCCACACCTGGAGTATTGTGTACAGTTTTGGTCTCCTAACTTGAGGAAGGACATACTTGCTGTTGAGGGAGTGCAGCGAAGATTCACCAGACTGATTCCCGGGATGGTGGGACTGACCTATCAAGAAAGACTGAATCAACTGGGCTTGTATTCACTGGAGTTCAGAAGAGTGAGAGGGGACCTCATAGAAACGTTTAAAATTCTGACGGGTTTGGACAGGTTGGATGCAGGAAGAATGTTCCCAATGTTGGGGAAGTCCAGAACCAGGGGTCACAGTCTAAGGATAAGGGGTAAGCCATTTAGGACCGAGATAAGGAGAAACTTCTTCACCCAGAGAGTGGTGAACCTGTGGAATTCTCTACCACAGGAAGTAGTTGAGGCCAATTCACTAAATATATTCAAAAGGGAGTTAGATGAAGTCCTTACTACTCGGGGGATCAAGGGTTATGGCGTGAAAGCAGGAAGTGGGTACTGAAGTTTCATGTTCAGCCATGAACTCGTTGAATGGCGGTGCAGGCTAGAAGGGCTGAATGGCCTGCTCCTGCACCTATTTTCTATGTTTCTATGTTTCTATGTTTCTATTAATTCACGCACAGGCATCTTCCACTCCGTTAACATGAAGTTCGGGACCTGGAACGTTAGGACCCTCATGGACAACCCCAACAGCGACAGGCCGGAACGCCGCACCACCATAGTTGCCTGGGAACTTAGACGCTTTCATATCGACATCGCCGCCCTAAGTGAGACCCGGCGGGCAGGGGAAGGCCAGCTCAAGGAACAAGGTGGAGGTTACACCTTCTTCTGGAAAGGGAAACCAGAGGAAGAACGCCACCTCCACGGAGTTGGCTTCGCCATCAAAAACGAGCTGATTGACCGCCTCAAAGACTCCCCCTGCGGGGCTAACGAATGCCTGATGACTCTTTGACTCACCCTATCCCGGAACCAGTGTGCCACAGTCATCAGTGCGTACGCCCCAATACTCGATGCAACTGATGAGGCCAAAGAGGGTTTTCACACCAACCTCGAAAAACCCCTGTTCTACGTCCCCGCAGGCGACAAACTGATCCTCCTAGGTGACTTCAACGCCAGGGTTGGCAAGGACACAGACCTCTGGGAGGGCATGATTGGCAGGGAGGGGGTAGGGAAAGCCAACTCTAGCGGTACCCTACTCCTGACAAAATGTCTAGAACATGAACTTCTCATCACCAACACCTTGTTCCGCCAGAGGGACAAATACAAGGCATCGTGGCAACACCCTCGCTCCAAGCACTGGCACCTGCTCGACTATGTCATCGTCCGAGCCAGGGATCGCAAGGATGTGCGCATCACCCGCGCCATGTCAGGAGCCGATGACTGCTGGACGGACCACTGCCTAATCTGATCCATCATCGATATCAACATAGCCCCAAAGCGGAGGGGACAGCAGAAGCAGTGCCGCAAAAAAAGTCAATGCCGGGACACTTAAAGACCCAGCTACGAGAACCCTATACAGCCAGCGCCTCACAGCTAACCTGGCATGCCTTGACGACCCCAAGATGCAGAATTCCCACAGCGCTTGGTCTGCCCTCCAGTCCTCCATAACCAATGCCTGCAAAGAGACGCTCGGTCACTCGACCAGGAAACACCAGGAATGGTTTGATGAGAATGATCAGGAGATCCAAGAGCTAATAGATCACAAACGCAGGGCATTTCTGAGCCTCAAGCAACAACCCAACTCCAGAGCATCAAAGCAGCAGTACAGAGCCCTCAAGGACCTAAAGAACAGGTGGTGGATGGAGAAAGCACAGGAGATACAACAACTGGGCGACAGCCATGACACGCGAGGATTCTTCATCGCAGTCAAGGCCACCTACGGGCCAAACACCCAGGGCCCCACCCCACTGCTGGCCAAGAACGGGGAAACACTCATCTAAGACACCGAGGCAGTCAGGGCCCGCTGGAAGGAGCACTTCAAAGATCTCCACAATCGAGACTCTGCCTTTGACTCGAGTGTCCTCGACTCCATCCCGCTGCATGCGACCCGCCAGCACCTCAGTGAGACCCCAACACTGCATGAGGTAGAAAAAGCCATAAGACAGCTTAAAAACAACCAGGCTACGGGTGCGGACGGAATCTGTTGTGGAGTATTAAAAATATAACATTCGACACGGAAAGGTCTATATATAGAGAATTGTTTATTAAAACCTGATTAATCAAGGGAGAGCCGGTTGCAACAGTGCGCTCACTGGTTGCTCTGCTCCCGGTCTCACAGGACAGGCGGTGCAATTACATGTTTATAGAGTCGAAATACAGAAACCAGGTGGGGAAGTGTTCCATTGGTTATTTGCCACCAGTCCCCGCCCACCTACATTGGTTAATACAGTTTTCAGCAATGTCGTTGGTTACTGCAGTTACATTCATTTTATTGGTTACAGTAATTTCTAATGATTCTATTGGTACATTCAGTTCTGACGGCTGTTGCTAGGGAACAGCCCCTGCAGTTTATGTGTTACTTTTCTGGGAACGTCTTCCCAGGCTAACTTGTCTTTGGCAGATGTCTGGTTACTCTCAGCTTAAAAGAGGCTTTGTCTCTGTTATCTTCTGTGACTGGAACAACGTGGCCTCCTCATTATTTCTGTGAGCTGTCTACATAAATCTTCTGGGTGTTCTTATCTCCTAAGAGAATTTCTCTGATCTTATGTGTTCCAGCCGAATTGCTGGGATGTGGGATTCAGCTATGCTACCATGAACACATTTAAACCTTTCTCTCAGCCTTTCTTGCTTTATATTTTAATTACACCGAATTACTTTACCCCTGATTAAGGTTTTTCGCTCCTATAGAATCCCTGCTGAGGCTCTGAAGTATGGCGGAGAGGCACTGCTGGCGCGAATACACAACCTCATCTCTCTCATCTGGAGGGAGGAGAGCATGCCAGGAGATCTCAGAGATGCAGTGATCGTGACCATCTTTAAAAAAGGGGACAAGACTGACTGTGGCAACTACAGAGGAATCCCCCTGCTATCAGCCACTGGGAAAGTTGTTGCTAGAGTCTTCCTCAATCGTCTTTTTCCCGAGGCCGAGGAGCTCCTCCCGGAGTCACAGTAGGCGGATTTCGTTCCCTACGGGGCACAAAAGGGCATGATTTTTGCAGCGCGACAGCTGCAGGATAAATGCAGGGAGCAGCGCCAACCCTTATACATGGCCTTTTTCGGCCTTACAAAGGTCTTTGACACCGTCAACCGCGAGGGTCTATGGAGCGTCCTCCTCCGTTTCGGATGCCCCCAAAAGTTCATCACCATCCTCTGCCTCCTTCATGACGACATGCAGGCCGTGATCCTTACCAACGGATCCATCACAGACCCAATCCACATCTGGACCAGGGTCAAACAGGGCTGGGTCATCGCCCCAACCCTCTTCTCAATCTTTCTTGCCGCCATGCTCCACCTCACAGTCAACAAGCTCCCCGCTGGAGTGCAACTAGACGACAGAACTAGTGGGAACCTTTTCAACCTGCGCCATCTCCAGGCTAGGTTCAAGACCACCCCAACCTCTGTCGTCGAGCTACAGTACACGGATGATGCCTGCGTCTGCGCACATATAGAGGCTGAACTCCAGGACATAGTCGACGTATTTACTGAGGCGTACAAAAGCATGGGCCTTACGCTAAATATCTGTAAGACAAAGGTCCTCCACCAGCTTGTCCTCACCGCACAGCACTCCCCCCCCTCTCCTCCAGTCATCAAAATCCACGGCGCAGCCCTGGACACCGTGGACCACTTCCCATACCTTGGGAGCCTCCTATCAACAAGAGTAGGCATCAACGACAAGATCCAACACTGCCTCCAGTGCACCAGTGCAGCCTTCGGCCGCCTGAGGAAAAGAGTGTTTGAAGAGCAGGTCCTCAAAACGGCCACCAAGCTCATGGTACACAGGGCTGTAGTAATACCTGCCCTCCTGTATGGCTCAGAGACATGGACCATTTACAGCAGACACTTCACGTTGCTGGAGAAATATCACCAACGATGTCTCCGCAAGATCCTACAAATCCCCTTGGAGGACAGGCACACCATCATTAGCGTCCTCATCCAGGTTAACATCCCCAGCATTGAAGCACTAACCACACTCGATCAGCTTTGCTGGGCAGGCCACATAGTTCGCATGTCAGACACGAGACTCCCAAAGCAAGTGCTCTACTCGGTGCTCCTTTATGGCAAACGAGCCAAAGGTGGGCAGCGGAAATGCTACAAGGACAGCCTCAAAGCCTCCCTGCTAAAGTTCGACATCCCCACTGACACCTGGGAGTCCCTGGCCCAAGACCGCCCTAAAGTGGAGGAAGTGCATCCGAGAGGGCGCTGAGCACCTTGAGTCTCAACGCCGAGAGCATGCAGAAATCAAGCGCAGGCAGTGGAAAGAGCATGTGGCATACCAGTCCCACCCACTCCTTCCCTCAACGGCTATCTGTCCCACCTGTGACAGAGTCTGTGACTCTCATATTGGACTGTTCAGTCACTAAAGAACTCACTTCAGGAGTGGAAGCAAGTCAATTCCGAGGGACTGCCTATGATGATGATGCTGCTGCTCACTCAGTACTGCCCCTCATACAGTGCAGCACTCCCGCAGTACTCCCCCTCCCACAGTGCAGCACTCCCTCAGTACTCGCCCCCTCTGACAGTGAAATGCTCCCTCAGTACTGCTCCTCCAACAGTGCAGCGCTCCCTCAATACTGCCCCTCCGACAGTGCAGTACTTTTTTAGTACTCCCAGAGTCTGGTCTCCTTACCTAAGGAAAAACATACTTACCTTAAAGGGAGTGCAACAAAGGTTCACTAGACTGATTCCTTGGATGGGGGGATTGTCCTTTGAGGAGAGATTGAGCAGACTAGGCCTATATTCCCTAGAGTTTAGAAGAATGAGAGGTGATCTAATTGAAACATAAAATTCTGAAGGGGACAGAAATGGTTCATGCTGGGAAAGTGTTTCCCTTGGCTGGGAAGTCTAGAAGATGGGGGTCACAGTCTCAGAATAAGGGGTCGGCCATTTAGGACTGAGACGAGTAGAAATTTCATCACCCAAAGGGTTGTCAATCTTTCGAATTCTCGACCCCAGAGAGTTGTGGATGCTCGGTCGTTGAGTATATTGAAGACAGAGGTCTTAGCAACAAATGGAATTAAGGGATAGTGCAGGAAGGTGGACTTGAAGTAGAATATCAGCTGTGATCTTGTCAAATGGTGGAGCAGGCTCAAGGGGCCAAACGACTTACTCCAACTCATTTCTTATGCTCTTATGACACTCCAACGCTCCCAACCCTGCTCGGGGCAGCGCGTCCCACGGCTTCCATCTTGTGGTTGCGACCCAGCCTCCTCTGAGCCTGCATTGGAGTGTCAGCCTAGATTTTTTTTTGTGCTCTAGTCTCTGGAGTGGGATACGAACCCACAACCTTTTAAATACTGGCAATTGGCAATTAAAAGTCAAGCATGTGCCCGCTTTTTAAAGGGGTACAACAAGTAACGACTGTAAATGGACATAAATTTGAAACGAACCGTAACAAATTAAGTTAATATTGTGATAATGCACTCCACTCCCTCCCTCCGATGCCCACCGGTCGCGGAATGCCCCCAGCGTGCCGCCGCCCACAACCTTCTGCCTCAGGGGCGAGGGTGCTGCCCACTGAGCCACTGGCTGACTCGCTCACAGAACAGTGGCGAATAATGGCGGCGGCCTTACCCGGCGTGCCTCGGGCGAGTGAAACCGCCCTATCCTCCAATGTGACTTGTGCTCGTGCTCGGCCCCGCCCCGTCGGCTCGCGGGAAAATCTCCGGCCCGCTGACTGTCCGCGCGACCGCAGTGACGCTCCAACGCCTGGTCCTTGGTGACAGGAGGGCACTGCGCACGCTCAGACACCCGAGCTCACCGCGCATGCTCAGGAAGAGGCTGGGTCGCAACCGCAAAATGGAAGCCGGAGGACGCATGGCCCCGAGCAGGTAGGAGACGGCCGGGGTTGGGAGCGCCGGAGGTTGATAAGTACCCGCCGCGGGTTCTGAAGACACGGAGTGAGGTCTCGAGCCCCCGGAACAGATTGCTGTGCGCGTCTAGCGGGACGGTGCTCTCTGATCTTCTCTCGCTCGCCCCGTCACCGCTGCCGAGTCGGTCCGGGGTTGCCAAGGCAACCGGCCGCCATTTTGTTGGATGGGTTTTAGCGAGCGGCAAGGCGCATGCGCAGCCATTTGAGGCTGCAAGGAGCCCGTTCAGTCCATTGTGACGGTGCTGGCTCTTTGTTGGAGCTGACCAATCGGCGCCACACAACCAGAGCCAGCAAATCTCAGCCTGTCCAAGGAGACATGCCCCTCCCCATTGACAGGTCCTCTCCAATCTGCCTTACCACCCTAACAGGCAGGGCGTTCCAGATCATCGTAACTCACGGCGAATTATAGAAATACATGTATCATCGCCCCCTTCCATCCCCACACCGCCCCTTCTCCACCGCCACACCGCCCCTACTCCACCCCTCGCCACACCGCCCCTTCTCCAACCCCGCCACACCGCCCCTACTCCACCCCTCGCCACACCGCCCCTTCTCCAACCCCGCCACACCGCCCCTACTCCACCCCTCGCCACACCGCCCCTTCTCCACCCCTCGCCACACCGCCCCTTCTCCACCGCCCCCTTCTCCAACCCCGCGACACCGCCCCTACTCCACCCCTCACCACACCGCCCCTTCTCCACCGCCCCCTTCTCCAACCCCGCCACACCGCCCCTACTCCACCCCTCACCACACCGCCCCTTCTCCACCGCCCCCTTCTCCAACCCCGCCACACCGCCCCTACTCCAACCCCGCCACACCGTCCCTTCTCCACCCCCCCCCGCATACCACCTCCACCCACACCCCCCCTTCTCCACCCCCACCACACCCCCCCCCTTCTCCACCCCCACCCCCCCCCCACCGCCCCTTCTCCACCCTCCCCCCGCCCCACACCGCGCCCTTCTCCAACCCACATCCCCCCCTCCACATCGCCCCCTTCTCCACCCCCCCCCACACCGCCCCTTCTCCATCCCTCGCCACACCGCCCCTTCTCCCCCCCCACACCGCCCCTTCTCCCCCCCCCTCCCAACACCGCCCCTTCTCCCCACCCCCCACACACCGCCCCTTCTCCACCCCCCACCCACACCGCCCCTTCTCCCCCCCCCCCACCCACACCGCCCCTTCTCCCCCCCACCCACACCGCCCCTTCTCCACCCCCCACCCACACCGCCCCTTCTCCACCCCCCACCCACACCGCCCCTTCTCCACCCCCCACCCACACCGCCCCTTCTCCACCCCCCACCCACACCGCCCCTTCTCCCCCCCCCCACCCACACCGCCCCTTCTCCACCCCCACCCCACACCGCCCCTTCTCCACACCCCCCCTTCTCCACACCCCCCCCCCACACCGCCCCTTCTCCACCCTCCCCCCCCCCCCCCACCACCGCGCCCTTCTCCAACCCACACCGCCCCTTCTCCACACCCCCCCACACCGCCCCTTCTCCACCCCCCCCACACCGCCCCTTCTCCACCCCCTCCCCCACACCGCCCCTTCTCCACCCCCCCCCCACACTGCGCCCTTCTCCAACCCACACCGCCCCTTCTACACCCCCCCCCCCCACACCGCGCCCTTCTCCACCCCACACCGCCCCTTCTCCACCCTCCCCCCCCACACCGCCCCTTCTCCACCCTCCCCCCCCACACCGCCCCTTCTCCACCCTCCCCCCCCACACCGCCCCTTCTCCACCCTCCCCCCCACACCGCCCCTTCTCCGCCCTCCCCCCCCACACCACCCCTTCTCCACCCCACACCGCCCCTTCTCCACCCTCCCCCCCCCCACCACCCCTTCTCCACCCCACACCGCCCCTTCTCCACCCCCCCCCACACCGTCCCCTTCTCCACCCCCCCCCGCATACCACCTCCACCCACACCCCCCCTTCTCCACCCCCACCACACCCCCCCTTCTCCACCCCCACTGCCCCTTCTCCATCCCCCCCCCACACCGCCCCTTCTCCATCCCTCGCCACACCGCCCCTTCTCCCCCCCCACACCGCCCCTTCTCCCCCCCGCCTCCCCACACCGCCCCTTCTCCCCACCCCACCCACACCGCCCCTTCTCCACCCCCACCCTTCTCCATCCCCCGCCACACCGCCCCCGCCACACCGCCCCTTCTCCACCCCCCCTCCCACACCCCCCCTTCTCCACCCCCCCTCCCACACCCCCCCTTCTCCAACCCCGCCACCCCGCCCCCTTCTCCATCCCCCGCCACACCGCCCCTTCTCCACCCCCCCCCACACCGCCCCCTTCTCCATCCCTCGCCACACCGCCCCTTCATCCCCCCAGCACACCGCCCGCTTCTCCACCCCCCCCCACACAAAGCCCCTTCTCCACCCCCCCCCACACCGCCCCTTCTCCACCCCCCCGCCACCGCCCCCTTCTCCATCCCCCGCCACACCGCCCCTTCTCCACCCCCCACCGCCACACCGCCCCCTTCTCCATCCCTCGCCACTCCGCCCCTTCTCCACCCTCCCTTCTTCACCCTCCCTTCTCCACCCTCCCTCCCACACCGCCCCTTCTCCACCCCGCCCCTTCTCCACCCCGCCCCTTCTCCAGCCCCCCCCCACACCGCCCATTCTCCACCCCCCCCCACACCGCCCATTCTCCACACCCCCCCCCCACACCGCCCCTTCTCCACCCCCCCCCCACACCGCCCCTTCTCCATCCCCCGCCACGCCGCCCCTTCTCCACACCCCCCCCCCCACACCGCCCCTTCTCCATCCCCCGCCACACCGCCCCTTCTCCACCCCCCCTCCCACACCGCCCCTTCTCCACCCTCCCTTCTCCACCCTCCCTCCCACACCGCCCCTTCTCCACCCCCACACCGCCCCCTTCTCCAACCCCGCCACACCGCCCCTTCTCCACCCCGCCACACCGCCCCCTTCTCCATCCCCCGCCACACCGCCCCTTCTCCACCCCCCCCCACACCGTCCCCTTCTCCATCCCTCGCCACACCGCCCCTTCTTCCCCCCAGCACACCGCCCGCTTCTCCACCCCCCCCCACACAAAGCCCCTTCTCCACCCCCCCCCACACCGCCCCTTCTCCACACCGCCCCTTCTCCACACCGCCCCTTCTCCACCCCGCCCCTTCTCCAGCCCCCCCCCACACCGCCCCTTCTCCACCCCCCCTCCCACACCGCCCCTTCTCCACACCCCCCCCCACACCGCCCCTTCTCCACCCCCCCCCCCACACCGCGCCCTTCTCCAACCCACACCACCCCTTTTCCGCTCCCTCCCCCACACCGCCCCTTCTCCACCCTCCTCCCCCCCCCACACCAGCCCTTCTCCACCCCCCCCCCACACCTCCCCTTCTCCACCCTCCACCCACACCACCCCTTCTCCACCCCCCCCCACACCTCCCCTTCTCCACCCTCCACCCACACCACCCCTTCTCCACCCCCCCCCACACCTCCCCTTCTCCACCCTCCACCCACACCTCCCCTTCTCCACCCTCCCCCCCACACCACCCCTTCTCCACCCCCCCTCACACCGCCCCTTCTCCACCCCCCACCACCCCTTCTCCACCCCACACCGCCCCTTCTCCACCCTCCGCCCCCCACCACCCCTTCTCCACCCCACACCGCCCCTTCTCCACCCTCCCCCCCACACCGCCCCTTCTCCACCCTCCCCCCCACACCACCCCGTCTCCACCCCCCCCCCACACCGCGCCCTTCTCCAACCCACACCGCCCCTTCTCCACCCCCCCCCCACACCGCCCCTTCTCCACCCTCCCCCCCCCCCCCACACCGCCCCTCCCCCCCCCCCCACACCGCCTCTTCTCCATCCCCCCCACACCGCCCCTTCTCCACTCTCCCCCCCCACACCGCCCCTTCTCCACTCTCCCCCCCCCCACACCGCCCCTTCTCCACCCTCCCCCCCACCCCCCCACACCGCCCCTTCTCCACCCCCCCCCCCACACCGCCCCTTCTCCACCCTCCCCCCCACCCCCCCACACCGCCCCTTCTCCACCCTCCCCCCCACACCGCCCCTTCTCCACCCTCCCCTCCCCCCCCCCCACACCGCCCCTTCTCCACCCTCCCCTCCCCCCCCCCCACACCGCCCCTTCTCCACACCCCCCTCCCCCCCCCCACACCGCCCCTTCTCCACGCTCCCCCCCACACCGCCCCTTCTCCACCCTCCCCCCCACACCGCCCCTTCTCCACCCTCCCCCCCACACCGCCCCTTCTTCCCCCCCCCCACACCGTCCCTTCTCCACCCTCCCCCCCCCCCACACCGCCCCTTCTCCACCCTCCCCTCCCCCCCCCCACACCGCCCCTTCTCCACCCTCCCCTCCCCCCCCCCCACACCGCCCCTTCTCCACCCTCCCCCCCCCCCCCCCCCACACCGCCCCTTCTCCACCCTCCCTCCCCCCACACCGCCCCTTCTCCACCCTCCCCCCACACCGCCCCTTCTCCACCCTCCCCCCACACCGCCCCTTCTCCACCCTCCCTCCCCCCACACCGCCCCTTCTCCACCCTCCCCCCCCCACACCGTCCCTTCTCCCCCCCCCCCACACCGTCCCTTCTCCCCCCCCCACACCGTCCCTTCTCCACCCTCCCCCCCCACACCGCCCCTTCTCCACCCTCCCCCCCACACCGTCCCTTTTCCACCCTCCCCCCACACCGCCCCTTCTCCACCCCCCCCCCACACCGCCCCTTCTCCACCCACCACCGCCACACCGCCCCTTCTCCATCCCCCGCCACACCGCCCCCTTCTCCATCCCCCGCCACACCGCCCCTTCTCCAACCCCCACACCGCCCCCTTCTCCATCCCTCGCCACACCGCCCCTTCTTCCCCCCAGCACACCGCCCGCTTCTCCACCCCCCCCCACACAAAGCCCCTTCTCCACCCCCCCCCCCACACCGCCCCTTCTCCACACCCCCCCCACACCGCCCCTTCTCCACCCACCACCGCCACACCGCCCCTTCTCCACCCCCCCTTCTCCAACCCCGCCACACCGCCCCTTCTCCATCCCCCGCCACACCGCCCCCTTCTCCATCCCCCGCCACACCGCCCCTTCTCCACCCCCCCACACCGCCCCCTTCTCCATCCCTCGCCACACCGCCCCTTCTCCACCCTCCCTTCTCCACCCTCCCTCCCACACCGCCCCTTCTCCACCCCCCCCCCACACCGCCCCTTCTCCCACCGCCCCTTCTCCACCCCGCCCCCACACCGCCCCCTTCTCCACCCCCCCCACACCGCCCCTTCTCCACCCCCCCACACACCCGCCCCTTCTCCCACCCCCCCCTCCCACCCCCCCCCCACACCGCCCCTTCTCCACCCCCCCTCCCACACCGCCCCTTCTCCACCACCGCCCCTTCTCCACACCCCCCCCCACACCGCCCCTTCTCCACCCCCCCCCACACCGCCCCTTCTCCACCCCCCCTCCCACACCGCCCCTTCTCCACCCCCCCCCCACACCGCCCCTTCTCCACCCCCCACCGCCACACCGCCCCCTTCTCCATCCCTCGCCACACCGCCCCTTCTCCACCCTCCCTTCTCCACCCTCCCTCCCACACCGCCCCTTCTCCACCCCCCCCCACACCGCCCCTTCTCCACCCCGCCCCTTCTCCACCCCGCCCCTTCTCCACCCCCCCCCCACACCGCCCTTCTCCACCCCCCCCCCACACCGCCCCTTCTCCACCCCCCCTCCCACACCGCCCCTTCTCCACCCCCCCCCACACCGCCCCTTCTCCACCCCCCCTCCCACACCGCCCCTTCTCCACCCCCCCCCACACCGCCCCTTCTCCACCCCCCCACACACCGCCCCTTCTCCACCCCGCCCACACACCGCCCCTTCTCCACCCCCCCCCACCCCGCCCCTTCTCCAGCCCCCCCCCCCACCCCGCCCCTTCTCCAGCCCCCCCCCACACCGCCCCTTCTCCACCCCCCCCTCCCACACCGCCCCTTCTCCACCCCCCCTCCCACACCGCCCCTTCTCCACACCCCCCCCCACACCGCCCCTTCTCCACCCCCCCCCACACCGCCCCTTCTCCACCCCCCCCCACACCGCCCCTTCTCCACCCCCCCCTCCCACACCGCCCCTTCTCCACCCCCCCCCCCACACCGCCCCTTCTCCACCCCCCACCGCCACACCGCCCCCTTCTCCATCCCTCGCCACACCGCCCCTTCTCCACCCTCCCTTCTCCACCCTCCCTCCCACACCGCCCCTTCTCCACCCCCCCCCACACCGCCCCTTCTCCACCCCGCCCCTTCTCGAGCCCCCCCCACACCGCCCCTTCTCCACCCCCCCCCACACCGCCCCTTCTCCACACCGCCCCTTCTCCACACCGCCCCTTCTCCACCCCGCCCCTTCTCCAGCCCCCCCCCACACCGCCCCTTCTCCACCCCCCCCCACACCGCCCTTCTCCACCCCCCCTCCCACACCGCCCCTTCTCCACCCCCCCACACACCGCCCCTTCTCCACCCCCCCACACACCGCCCCTTCTCCACCCCCCCCTCCCACACCGCCCCTTCTCCACCCCCCCTCCCACACCGCCCCTTCTCCACACCCCCCCCCACACCGCCCCTTCTCCACCCTCCCCCCCCCCCCCACACCGCGCCCTTCTCCACCCCCCCCCCACACCGCCCCTTCTCCACACCCCCCCACACACCGCCCCTTCTCCACCCCCCCCCCCCACACCGCCCCTTCTCCACACCCCCCCCACACCGCCCCTTCTCCACCCTCCCCCCCCCCCCCACACCGCGCCCTTCTCCACCCCCCCCCAAACCGCCCCTTCTCCACCCCCCCCCCCACACCGCCCCTTCTCCACACCCCCCCACACACCGCCCCTTCTCCACCCCCCCCCCCCACACCGCCCCTTCTCCACTCCCTCACCCACATCGCCCCTTCTCCGCCCCTCCCCCCCCACCACACCGCCCCTTCTCCACCCTCCCCCCCCCCCCACACCGCCCCTTCTCCACCCTCCCCCCCCACACCGCCCCTTCTCCACCCTCCCCCCCCCCCCCCCACACCACCCCTTTTCCGCCCCCTCCCCCACACCGCCCCTTCTCCACCCTCCTCCCCCCCCCCACACCGCGCCCTTCTCCAACCCACATCGCCCCTTCTCCACCCCCCCCCCACACCTCCCCTTCTCCACCCTCCTCCCCCCCCCCACACCGCGCCCTTCTCCAACCCACACCGCCCCTTCTCCACCCCCCCCCCCACACCGCCCCCTTCTCCACCCCCCCCGCATACCACCTCCACCCACACCCCCCCTTCTCCACCCCACCACATCCCCCTTCTCCACCCCCACCCCCCCCCCCCCCACCGCCTCTTCTCCACCCTCCCCCCGCCCCACACCGCGCCCTTCTCCAACCCACACCCCCCCTCCACATCGCCCCCTTCTCCACCCCCCCCCACACCACCCCTTCTCCATCTCTCCCCCCCCCGCCCCACACCGCGCCCTTCTCCAACCCACACCCCCCCCTCCACATCGCCCCCTTCTCCGCCTCCTCCCCCCCCCCACCCACACCGCCCCTTCTCCATCCCCCTCCACATCACCCCTTCTCCACCCCCCCCCCACACCGCCCCTTCTCCGGCCCCCCCCCCACACCGCCCCTTCTCCGCCACACCGCCCCTTCTCCATCCCCCTCCACATTGCCCCCTTCTCCACCTCCCCCCCCCACCCACACCGCCCCTTCTCCATCCCCCTCCACATCGCCCCCTTCTCCACCCGCCCCCCCCACACCACCCCTTCTCCACCTCCCCCCCCCCACCCACACCGCCCCTTCTCCATCCCCCTCCACATCGCCCCTTCTCCACCCCCCCCCACACCGCCCCTTCTCCGGCCCCCCCCCCACACCGCCCCTTCTCCGCCACACCGCCCCTTCTCCAACCACCCGCCACACCGCCCCTTCTCCACCCCCCCCCCACACCGCCCCTTCTCCACCCACCCCCTCCCACACCGCCCCTTCTCCTCCCACCCCCCCCCCCACACCGCCCCTTCTCCACCCACCCCCCCCCACACCGCCCCTTCTCCACCCACCCCCCCCCACACCGCCCCTTCTCCACCCCCTCCCCCCACACCGCCCCTTCTCCACCCCCTCCCCCCACACCGCCCCATCTCCACCCCACCCACACCGCCCCTTCTCCTCCCACCCCCCCCCACACCGCCCCTGCTCCACCCCCCCCCCACACCGCCCCTTCTCCACCAAGCCCCCCCCCACACCGCCCCTTCTCCACCCCCCCTCCCACACCGCCCCTTCTCCACCCCCTCCCCCCACACCGCCCCATCTCCACCCCACCCACACCGCCCCTTCTCCACCCACCCCCCCCCACACCGCCCCTTCTCCACCCCCTCCCCCCACACCGCCCCTTCTCCACCCCCTCCCCCCACACCGCCCCATCTCCACCCCACCCACACCGCCCCTTCTCCACCTCCCCCCCCCCCACACCGCGCCCTTCTCCAACCCACACCGCCCCTTCTCCACCCCCCCCCCACACCACCCCTTCTCCACCCCCCCCCACCCCCTCCCACACCGCCCCTTCTCCACCCCCCCCTCCCACACCGCCCCTTCTCCACACCCCCCCCCCCCACACCGCCCCTCCCCCCCCCCCACACCGCCTCTTCTCCACCCCCCCGCACACCGCCCCTTCTCCACTCTCCCCCCCCACACCGCCCCTTCTCCACTCTCCCCCCCCACACCGCCCCTTCTCCACCCTCCCCCCCCCACACCGCCCCCTTCTCCACCCCCCCCTTCTCCACCCCCCCCCCCCACACTGCCCCCTTCTCCACCCCACCCCCCCACACCGCCCCTTCTCCACACCCCCCCCCCCCACACCGCCCCCTTCTCCACCCTACCCCCACACCGCCCCTTCTCCACCAACCCCCTCCCACACCACCCCTTCTCCACCCCCCCCCACACCGCCCCCTTCTCCACCCCCCCCCCACACCGCCCCCTTCTCCACCCCCCCCCACACCGCCCCCTTCTCCACCCCCCCCCACACCGCCCCCTTCTCCACCCCCCCCCCCACACCGCCCCTTCTTCACCACCACCCCACACCGCCCCCGTCTCCACCCCCCCCCCACACCGCCCCCTTCTCCACCCCCCCCCCACACCGCCCCTTCTCCACCACCCCCCCACACCGACCCTTCTCCACCCCCCCTCCCCTTCTCCACCCCCCTCCCCCACACCGCCCCCTTCTCCACCCCCCCCCCACATCGCCCCCTTCTCCACCACCCCCCCACACCGACCCTTCTCCACCCCCCCTCCCCTTCTCCACCACCCCCCCCACACCGCCCCTTCTCCACCACCACCCCCCCCCAGACCGGCCCTTCTCCACCACCCCCCCAGACCGACCCTTCACCACCCCCCCACACCGCCCCCTTCTCCACCCCCCCCCCCCCCCACACCGCCCCTTCTCAATTCCCCCCCCACCCCTTCTCAATTCCCCCCCCACACCGCCCCTTCTCCACCCCCCCCCCACACCGCCCCTTCTCCACCCCCCCCCTCCCCTCCCACACCGGCCCTTCTCCACCCCCCTCCCACACCGGCCCCTTCTCCACCCCCCTCCCACACCGCCCCTTCTCCACCCCCTCCCACACCGCCCCTTCTCCACCCCCCCCCACACCGCCCCTTCTCCACCCCCCCCCACACCGCCCCTTCTCCACCCCCCCCCTCCCCTCCCACACCGCCCCTTCTCCACCCCCCCCCCCACACCGCCCCTTCTCCACCCCCCCCCCTCCCCTCCCACACCGGCCCTTCTCCACCCCCCCCCCCACACCGCCCCTTCTCCACCCCCCCCCTCCCCTCCCACACCGGCCCTTCTCCACCCCCCCCCCCCCCCACTGCCCCCTTCTCCACCCCCCCCACACACCGCCCGCTTCACCCCCCCGCCCCGCTTCACCCCCCCCCCCCGCTTCACCCCCTCCCGCCCCGCTTCACCCCCCCCGCCCCGCTTCACCCCCCCCCGCCCCGCTTCACCCCCCCCGCCCCGCTTCACCGCCCCGCTTCACCCCCCCCGCCCCGCTTCACCCCCGCCCCGCTTCACCCCCCCCCGCCCCGCTTCCCCACCCCCCCCCCACGCCCCGCTTCCCCCCCCGCCCCGCTTCCCCCCCCCCCCCCCCGCCCCGCTTCCCCCCCCCCCCCCGCCCCGCTTCCCCCCCCCCGCCCCGCTTCCCCCCCCCCCCCGCCCCGCTTCACCCCCCCGCCCCGCTTCACCCCCCCCCCCGCCCCGCTTCAGCCCCCCCCCGCCCCGTTTCACCCCCCCCCCCCCCGCCCCGCTTCACACCCCGCCCCGCTTCACCCCCCTCCCCCCCCGCCCCGCTTCACCCCCCCCCGCCCCGCTTCACCCCCCCCGCCCCGCTTCACCCTCCCCCCGCCCCGCTTCCCCCTCCCCCCGCCCCGCTTCCCCCTCCCCCCCCCGCCCCGCCCCGCTTCACCCCCCCCGCCCCGCCCCGCCCCGCTTCACCCTCCCCCCGCCCCGCTTCCCCCTCCCCCCGCCCCGCTTCCCCCCCGCCCCGCTTCCCCCTCCCCCCCCCGCCCCGCCCCGCTTCACCCCCCCGCCCCGCTTCACCCCCCCGCCCCGCCCCGCTTCACCCCCCCGCCCCGCCCCGCTTCACCCCCCCCGCCCCGCCCCGCATCACCCCCCCCGCCCCGCCCCGCCCCGCTTCACCCCCCGCCCCGCTTCACCCCCCTCACCCCCTGATGCCCCCCTTCCCCCCCCCGCCCCGCTTCACCCCCCCCGCCCCGCTTCACCCCCCCCCGCCCCGCTTCACCCCCCCCGCCCCGCTTCACCCCCCCCCGCCCCGCTTCACCCCCCCCCGCCCCGCTTCACCCCCCCCCCGCCCCGCTTC